>NC_142804.1:43469893-43570441 GCF_049724085.1 Artemia sp. Qi Xiang Cuo | reverse complement strand
ACAATACTGAAAAAACACTAATGAAAGTGCATTGTCAGTTTAAAATACATATACTAATATTTGTTTCTTAAAATGTTAGTAGTATTTGATTTATTACGGTTATAAAAGTGAAAACATCTAATTTTTTTTTTGTTCAGTTAAGTGCAAATTATGTTTTTACCTTGGGAAGGCATAGAGGTCTTGAGCCTTAAACCTGGCTCAAACAGGGGAATAGACACAAGTTCTAGTCTAAGACATAAGTTCTTAGACGAAAGACTTAATACTTCACATCTGTCTTAATCCCTACCGGCGGTGCTAATCTCCTTTTTTGGCCCTTCAGCCAAGAGGAACCAATGGGGGTTGGGGGATCAGCTATCCTGTGCTTCCACACACCCTGTTTATCTACCCCATTTTCTCCAGCTGTCTATTTAGAGCTGTGTTGACTCTGGATGAGCGTGCAAAATCAGACCACTAACCCCCATTGCAAACAAAATAATCAGCGCCTCCAAGACTAAAACCCTTGCCCTTACGGACACATGATTCCAAGTCCTACCTTAATTAACGCAGTTTTATCTTTCGTGCATAACAATAATTACTTCAACATATTTATGAGGCACACTACTTAAAGATAAAAACTTCACTAAATCTATTCTATCTGGCGAGTCTAATATCTGGTGATATTCAAGGGCACCGGCAAAAAATATTCCAGGGGGGGGCAGACGCCAAAATAACAGTGGTGGTTGGGTGACAGGGAATATATTTCAATATTTTTTTTTTTTGTAGAAATAAGTTTATTTTTAAATACTTTTAGGAAAAAACTCAAATATAAAGAACAATTAAATTACATGCAAAATCAAACAAAACACAGTACATTTTAAACAACAAGGATTCCTGGCAAAGGGATAACTTTATTTAATCAATAATATATTTAATTATTATGCATTTAATCTTAAAAGAAAATCAGATTCAAACCAAAATTATAAAATGATTTATTGCCTACGCATATTATGACAGATGTAAACTTGTCTCTATGTAATTTCCTACTCCTTAAAATAGTCTACAGAAAGAGTAGATCAACTCAAAAATCAACCTGGCCTGCATAGATACAACGTCTTGATTTTATACCGGCCATGTAAAATGTATCTCTTTCATAACAGGACAATTCTCCGCGTCGAACTTAAATCTCTTATATATTCAAACATTTTTAAAAAAGTTACAGAACAGCAAAAGAAAAACAAAATCTAAACATACTATCCAGCTGTCAAATTGACCCTCTTTCTTTTTATTAGCATATTCAACTGAAAATAGGACAAGATTAAAAAAAAATCGTCAAAGGAGGATATAGTTTGTGATAAAAAAAATGGAAGTAAAAATTGACTTGGGCCAATATTCATTAAAACTAAAAATGGAATTATCTTGACAATTGCTAGACCGACAGTATTGGATTTTTTTATGCAGATTCGAAATATATAAAATTATTTCAGTTTATTATTACCCGTCCAGAACTAAAAATTTGAGAAAATTTGCCTGATTTTTGAAAAAAGGGGGAACACTCTTAGAAAAGTGAGCGATCTTATTGAAAATCCTTTTATTAGATACATCATATCAGAGAAACCTGCCATAGAGGTTTCAAGCTCGAGTGGTGTTTTGCATTTTTTTTTAGAAGAAACATCATCGATGTATATTTATTTGTTTTGCTTTTTCCCAGGGATGATTATATCAAAGCGAAGGTCCAAGATAATTGGGAGGGAGCTCATTTAACCGTAAATTGAAAGCTCTTTTCTAAGTGACGATACAGGTTGGGTCAGGGGAAAGTCCAGTTTTCTGCCATTTTAGGGCATCAAAGAATGACTTTACCCCAAAGAGGACGCATGTGCAATCAATTTAAAATTCTGAGAAGCTAATTGATTTAAATATATCTATATTTTGCACTTTCCAAATTGCAAAAGATGCATTGCCAAATGGTGGCAGAACTGGGTTCAATCAAGTTGATTCGCTTTATAAAGTAATGACATAAGGCTACCTTTGGTGATCTGTAATTGCGTATCACCTATGATGACGGGAGAGGGAGTGAGTCATTGTTTAGTTGGGGATAGGGTAGATTCCTAAAAAATTGCATTTTAATAGACACACTGTTTTCTCTTCCTGAGACTGTAGATAAATGTTCAAAGAGGTTGGGGTCAGTCGGAATTAATTGAAAGGTTTCTCTTTACAGCTAAATATTACATTCCCATATCTACCAGCACAGAGGTGGAAAAGGAAAGGCAGGCCATCATCAGCCTCTCCAGGAAATTTTTTTAGGGTGGCAAATACTGCTAGAAACTTAGTTTTCAGCAGTTTCGTATGGTAATATTTTTCTTTCTCTATTGATATGAAGTACTTCAATGTATTTATACAAATGTATGCAATGTATTTATCGATAAGAAAATCCTATCGCAGAGATTGTAATGGTTTCAATTATGTAAAAGATCAAAAGTCTGTCTCCTCCTTAGCTCCTTACTCTTTACTCCGAAGTTTGGGTGTTGTCCAAATTTTTAAAGAAAATTTGCAATTGGAATAAAAAAAAATTTCAAAGGACTAAAAAATGTTTGTTTAATGAGCAAGGTGTTGAGAAGGGGGTAGTCCTCCATATATACAAAGTAATTTCAATTTCTTTTAAGTTTTAAACTTGCTCCTTACTTTAGTTGAAAAACCCTTTCTATTTTTTTAATTACATGTCATGAAACTGTAAAGAATTGTTAATACAATACTAAAGTATACTAAAGTAACGCAGAAAAAAGATCAATATTTAAATGATCTCTGTTTGGATTTTGTTGGGTAATCAAACAGTTCGTGGAAGCGAACTGTAAGTGAGGATAAATTATTACGCATATGAGGGGGGTCGCCCCCTCCTCAACACCTCGCTCTTTGAATTTTGTCTCATTTCTTTAAAAACGACTCCTGAGACACAAGGTTTGTTTAATTAGAACAATACGTAACATTTTTTAAAGTGCCAAAAAACTGTAGCGTGAAGATCGAGGCATTGAAGAGGTGGCAACCCCACTCATATACGTAATAATTTCTGTTCGTCTTTTAGTTTCAATGTTGCTCCTTACTTTCAGTTGAAAAATCTTGCTTTTTTTAAATTTAATGATGCTTAGAGACAAACATTTTTCAAAAGGCAATGGAAAAATTATGTCAATTAAAGTAAAGTATAAAAAAAATGAAAAAAGTAAGTAATCACAAAAAAATACACAAAACAATAGCTTGCTTACAAAAACTAAGATATATACTCCCAGTAGTCAGTTCTGTTGAACAATAACGAAGCGTTGGATGAATATTTTTTAAAAATATCGACAGTTTTGAACTTGGTTATCAAATATCAAAATATATAATGCCTTTAAACAACTCAGTGTTTGTAAAAGGTATTTCACTGTCAAAGTAGTTTGTTCAAAGTAAAACGTTAAAAATAAGATTAAGAAAATCAAATAAAAATTGTTAATTCAATATTTTTAATTTAATTTTGAATACCAAAAACTAATAGAATTGACATCTTTATACTTCATAACAGTAAAAAATTAAATCTTCTTCAAAGTGACAACTAGATAAATATAATCACTCCTGGAAAAAAAGTGATAATAAAAGACAAAAAAATGTATTCATTCAGGGGGGAAAATTTCCCGGCATTCCGTTCAGGGGAAACATTTCTGATCAAGGTGGCTTCATATATCAGCTCATGGGTACTCTTGCAATGCAAGCAAAAGTTGACGGAATATTTTTTACCGAAATTACCCCTTATTAAGTTGTTTTCTATGATCATGCGAACTTTCTTGTGTACTAATAGCTGCACTAATTACTAATTAACAAATACATATTTAGGATCACCATAAAAGCTGATTCTTAGATTTAATGCAAACAGCAAACATGAATGAAGTCCTACATATGACTTTTTATGCCTTTCTTATATAGAGCAAACTTCAATAAAGTCATACAGATGACTTTTTACACCTCCTGCTAGTACATAGAGAAAACAACAAAAAGTCATACAGATGGCTTTTTATAGCATAGGCCTACATGATTTCATTTATAGAGTAGGGTAGCCTAAATAAAGTCATACAGATGACTTTTTAATATATCATTCTACTATAAAGTATTATGAATAAAGTCATACAGATGACTTTTCATGTCTCCTGCTATTATAGAGCAAACATTAATAAAGTCATACAGATGACTTTTTAATATATCATTCTACTTATAAAGCAAATCGAATGGATGTGTTTTTGGAAATATTCCTGTTAAAAGCGGGGTTAGGCAAGGAGGAGTTCTTTTGCCTTATATTTTTAATGCTTGTATTTCGAGTGTGATTAATAAGATTCCCTCCAGTTGTTTTTTTGGTTTTTCGGAAGTGTCTTATTTAGCATATGCTGATGACCTCCTCCTGATTAGTCGTTCCAAAAGGAGGCTTGAATGGAATGTTAGCATGGTGGGATCTATGCTTAGTGAAATAGGCTTATCATTAAATACTTTGAAATGTGAATATTTACTCTTCAACGCTGTTAATCCCCCTGCTACTCCCCTTGCTTGCAATACCTTTACGGTACCTCGGGTCCCTGTTATTAAATGGCTTGGTATTTCTATTTGTGAATCCGTAGGAAGTATCCGACGTAAATTTATTTGTGATTATAAGGATAAGCTTAAAGCTGGTTATGGCAAAATTGTTGCAAACCGTGGACGTTTTAATAGGCGTGGTCTTGCTAAACTCTACTGTAGTTTCTGTGACCATGCGATTTTATTCGCTTCTGGGCTGTATCCGATTTTTACTAAGAATGATCTGAAACAAATGAAGGTTAATTATTTTAGATATTGTAAGTTCCTATTATATTTGCCGCTTGTTGTGCGCAATAGGCGACTTGTTGGTCGTTATGGTGCAACAGAAATTCTGTCCTCGCTTGAAATGGTGCAAGCGAAGATCAGTCAGGATGCTAGTTTTCGGTTGGGCCCACATCACAGTCTCATCTGTTTTTTTTATTAGTGATTATATTTGTGGTTAGATTGTCGCTGTTCTTTTTCTTTTTTTTTTTGTGTTTGTATTACTCCACTATTTTACATTTATTGTACAGTGGGTTATAAATAAAATAATAATAATAATAATAATAATTATGAATAAAGTCATACAGATGACTTTTTATACCTCCTGCTATTATAGAGCAAACATATATAAAGTCTTACAGATGACTTTTTATACTTCATATTAGTATAGAGCAAACATGAATAAATTCTTACAAATGACTTTTTGTTGTTTTCTCTATGTATCAGTGGGGTAATATAATTTCTTCTGTATGACATTTTAGTGGATCATATATTAAATAAGAAAACCAAAATGTCTTTTGTATAACTTTATTTGTACTGACTTGACTTATGTCCCATCCATCCTTGAAGGTCGTTTTGTGGCCTCTTTTTTAACCAGTTCATTGATGTGCCTCCTGTAGGTACTTCTGTTGTCGACCAGGCGGCAGAGTTGTGGCAGGTTGTAAGGTGAAAAGTTTTCTTTCCATCTCCTCGGAGGGCGACCTCTGGGTCGAGAACCGTGTACTCGTCCATCAAAGGTTATCTTTGGGAGACGAGTGCTGGCCATGCGTTGTGTATGTCCAAGCCAGTTGAGTTGTTGTAGTTTTATTTTGTCCAGTATTGTAAATTTGACTTTCAGATTATGGAGAAGCTTGGAGTTGGAGATTCTGTCATGGAAGGTGATACCAGCGATGCGTCGTAGGGATTTGGTTTCAAAGGCAGCTAGGCAGCGTTGATCGTCTGTTTTAAGCGTCCAAGATTCACAGGCATAGATGGCGATCGGAATAATTAGGGAGTAGAAGAGTCTCGTTTTGAGAGTTGTTGTTAAGTTCTTATTCCTCCAAATGGGCATCAGAGCTTTAAGACTGGAGTTTGCAAGTGTCAGGCGTCTCTTGATGTCTTTGAGTTGGTTGTTATCATAAGTAAGTAAGCTCCCAAGGTAGGTGAAGCCTTCCACCCACTCAATGGTACCTTCACCAAGCTGAAGGCTGAGATTTACATGTGAATCGAATTTGCGTGAACGCTGTTAACGCTGTTGAACGCTGTTAGCCTGAGATTGTAGGTCTTGAGGGGACTCGGCTATTAGGACTATGTCATCAGCATATGCCAGTTTGTCTATCACCCCTCCTCCGACAAGGGCGCCGGGCACGTTATCTGTGAGTGAAAGGGCTGCAGTTAGGAAGAGATTAAACAGCTCCAGTGATATTAGGCAACCTTGAAGTACTCCGGTAGAGGTTTTGAAGCTCTCGGTAAGTCCCTCTCCAGTCATGACACGGCTATTGAACTTCTTATACATGTCTTTGATCAGCGAGATCAGGTTGGATGAGATGCCAAAGTGAAGAAGTATGTGCCATAGACCATCTCTCCATATCCGATCAAAAGCTTGTTTAAAGTCTATGAAAAGGTGGTAGATGCTGCGGTCAAGATCGTTATACTTTTCCATGATCTGCCGAACAGTGAATATCTGATCAATTATTGATCTATTAGGTCGAAAGCCGGCTTGGTATTCCGGATTGACCAGTGAGGAAATGGCTTGTATACGCCCGAGCATGACTCTGGTGAGGGTTTTTGCTGCGTGGCTGGTAAGACTTATTGGGCGGTAGTTGTCGCAGACAGCTTTAGATCCTTTCTTATGCAGGGGAATTATCGTGGCTTCGCACCAGGGTGAGGGGCAGTGACATTTTTCCCAAACAGCTTTGGCAATTTTGTGGTAAAGGGCAAGGAGTGGTTTGCAGTTTACTTTCAGCTGTTTGGGCTGGATTCCATGGGGACTGGCAGCTTTGTTTGATCTCAAGTCTCTGATAGCTGCTTCTATTTCATAGTGGAGAGGGGGAAGACTGGATCTGTAAAGGTTATGGGGAAAGTATTGAGAATTGTAGGGTCTGGGTGGATTTCCAGATTCAGTTTATTTTTAAAATGGTTTTTCCATCGTGAGCGGATTCCTTCTGTGGATTGTATTTGGTTTTTATGTTCGTCGAGAAGGGAGAACGCTTTGATTTCCTTCTTTTTGGCCAATTCCCGCACTCTTCTATACATGTAGTGGGGGTCTCCTTTCTTGAAGGCCGATTCACATTGATCACACGTTTCTTTAATAAAAGCACGTCTGATGGATTTCTCAACAGCTTGTTTGAGTTGCTTGTACCGGTCCCTACTTTCTTTATCTTGCTTGTTCGTGAGTTGGCGCTTTTCGCTGCAGAGTGAAATGATCTCGTCTGTTATCCAAGGTTTCTGAATGTTTTTTTTTTGGTACCCAGTGTGGAATGAGCGACATCACATATGATATTTGTGCTGCTTGTCACCAGGTTGTCAATTTCTTCCTTAGACAGGATAGGTGGAGATCTCGACGTGAGCTCCAAAATTTTTTTGTATAGAATGGTGATATAGGTCATACGTGTTTGCGTCTTTCAGTAGATCTACTCGAAACTTGAGGGTTTTCTGAGATAACTTTGATGCTGTTTTAAATCTTGAATTGAACTTAGACATGACAAGCGAGTGGTCGCTGTCAAAGTCACCACCAGCTAGCGTGACTGTGTTTAGGACAGACGTTTTCCAATGTCTAGACACAAGGATATAGTCAAGCTGCAGAAAACAAACAAGCTGCAGAAAACAAACTGCAAACAAACAAGCTGCAGAAAAAAAAGTCCTCTCTCAAGTCTTTTACAGGTACCCAACAAGTATACACTTTAATAGGGAAAGGTAGCAGGACCCTACCCTTCCCTTGCCCTTTGTGAAAAAGCCAGTTGTTTTTTTCCCTTTGAAGAATACAAATCAAAACCATGGAGGAACCAGTAACCCACTGTTAACCCAAAAAGCCCCAAATGATGCACATCCAAGTGCCATTTACCAAAGAATAAATTCTCTAAGCAATTTGGTGGTTATTCTCAACAACCAGAACATTAAAGATTCTAAATATATCATGAACATCAAATTAGATTGATTTTATGGTAAATTTGCAGGTGGTTCTATAATTTAGCTGGGATGAAAGTGAAAACTTCTTCTTCTAATTCACAGCAGGCAGGCTATTCAGTTGGTACTATTTAGCCCTCTCCTTTTTGCTTCACTCTGTGGGCTACAGAGCTACTGTCTTGGTTGTCTCTTATTTATTAGATATTCTCAGATATCTTTCAGTAGATCTTTTGACCCAAGGAGTTCAAATATAAGATTATAGATATCAATTTCTGTGCTCTGTGTGCAGGTATAGTTGGCTAGGCTCTTGGCTGATAGTGAGATTTTGTGGTGTTTGAAGTATTTTAACAGTTTACAAAGCAAGGTATGTTGTGCAGACGTCAGCATATTACATTCAAATAGGCAATGGTCAATTGTTTCATTATTCATATTACAATGCCTGCAAAGAGGGGACAGGGGAATTGAACCACTTGAATTAGAAAGCTTAAATGAGAATGTAAGGAAATTTAGTCCATTTGTTCCAGAACGAATTCTATGATAAATTTTAGAAAGATACTTATTGGGAAAGGGGGAAAGGATAGGATTAATCTTATTAAAATTAATATCTGATAGCCTCCATCGGTAAATATCTCTAATTGGGATTGGTCTACAACTTGGCTGGTAGATATTTATAGCATTTTTTGCTATTTCATCAACCTGATGATTACCACTTATGCCAGAGTGGCTAGGAATGTACTGAAAATAAGTTTTTATGCCACTTGAAGCAAGATTATCAATAATACTGAGACAATGATAAGTGTCAATGTCCAGCTTATATTGAGGAGCTGAGGCCAGCAACTCAAGGCTTGATAGAGAGTCGGAATAGATGATAATATTATTTGAATTTTCAATCAAAGGTTGGTTTTGCTTAAGGTGTTCTAATGCCATGATTATGGCATTTAACTCAGCAGACATTATAGATAAATTATTAAATAATCTCTTGCCCATTGCAATTTTCAGGTGAGGAAGGAAAACACCACTTGCAACCTTCTCATTCATTTTTGGCCCATCAACAAATATTTGGAAGTGATTTTTATATGTAATTGTATTAAGTTCTGCAAATTTTTTCTGGACAAAAGCAATGGGGGTTAAATCTTTATTCCAATTTGAAAATTCAGTATTTATTATGGGAAATGACCAATTCCATGGAGGGGATTGGGGAAAAGTGGGTGCAATAGACTTTGCTGGTACAGGGAACTTCTTTTGAATATTGGCATACTCATCTGCAATATCTCTATACATGGCTGGATTTCTTAACCAATTATGTAATGTGTGTGAGCTATTTGATTCAATTTTTGTAAGATGTTTTGTCAAGAGAAAGCTACGTCTCTCCCTTATGGTTGTTAATCCACTCTCCATAAGCAGAAACTTGGTGCTTGTAGGTTTCCTAAGACCACAAATATGAGACGTATTATATTTTTGTGTTGTTTCAATTTTTTGCATCTGGGTCTTTGCACATGCACCATAGACGATGAGCCCATAGTCAATATGGGGTCTTATATGTGATTTATAAAACTGGAGTAAGGTTTTCTCCTTACAACCTCAGGGTGTGGAAAGAAGTCTTTTTAGTATATTTGCTTTTCTATAGCATTTTTTTATTGTGTTTGAAATGTGGAGGTGGAAATTAAATTTTTGGTCAAGCATGAGACCTAGGTAATTAATATGATTATTTTCTGGAATAGTTGTTTTTATTTAGAGTTAGTTATGCATTAACATGGTTTCACCTCCGGTGAAATTGGATTATTTTTGAATTGGTGGGTGCAATGGGTAAATATGAATGTTGAGAGAATTTTTCAAACTGGAAAAGTGACTTTTGCAGATTTGACTGTGCTATCTGAAAAGTGTTGCCAGAAGACCATAGCACCAGATCATCAGCATATTGTAGATTCGTGTGGGGTAGTTTCATGTCCCAGAGATATAGGGCAAATAGGAGGCAACTGAGGACTGCTACCTGAGGTAGGCCTTTGGATATTGTCTTTTGGGGTGAAGAGGCTGAACCAACACAAACAATGAAACTTCGCACTTCTATGAAGGATTTAATAAAAGATACTAGCTTAGGGGTACTCCAAGGTTTGCAAGTTTATTTAAAAGGATTTGGTGGTTCACATTGTCATATGCCCCTTCAAAATCTAGGAAAGCTGCAACTAGGACATTATTTTTAGAGAAAGATTCATTTATTGCATTTGTTAGCAAAATGAAAGCATCTGTTGAGGAGTGGTATTTCCTGAATCCAGTTTGAGTGTGTGGGATCATATTATTTTTTTCAACAAACCAGAGGAGTCTGTGATAAATAATTTTCTCCATTATTTCCCCCATCACAGGTGTAATCATTATGGGCCTATAAGACTCAGGGTTATCTTTTGGTTTATTTTTCTTTAGGATTGGTAGGAGGGACGAACATTTCCATATATTGGGGAACCTAGAAGATGCCCAAGCGTGATTATAACAATTTAGCAGTTATTGTTTGTACGAAGGTGTGAGATTATTTATTCATGTAGGGTGTATATTGTCATAGCTGCTGCTAGTTTTGAACCTAATATGATGTATTGCATTATTCAATTACTGGATTGAAAATTGATTAGTTTTGTACTCTGATCCTGGGCGTGGTTTGTAACTAGGGTTCATAGAAATTTTGACAGTTTGCTTTGATTATTTGATGTTAGCTTATTAACAAAAAGAGTTGCAAATAGGTTAGCCTTTTCATTATCATTTTCATAATGGGTATTATTATGTATAAGCTCATACAGGAATGGGTCGGGAGAAGTCTTTTTCCCATATATGTGGCTTTTGACTTTATGTATAATTGGCTCATGCGTTTCTCTGGAGAGATATTTGCAAAATTATTCCAGTATTTATATTTAGCATCTATTATAGTCCTTTTTAGATTAGATTCTACTTGTAATTTTTTTAAATATGTAGAAGGTGTTGGTTTTTTTATGAATTCTGTCCTAGCTGCCTTTTTTATCCTCCATTTATTTAGGCACTCATTTGTCCACCATGCTTTAGGAATTTGTTTAGGGAATGTTTTCTTAGGTGTTGTCCTGGGAATAGCATGATTAGCTGTATTTATTAGTAAAGATGTCAACGCTTCAGCATGTGTGTCAACTGTTGTGTTAGAAATGCATGAACTTTGGGTGAAACTTGTAAATTCTTCTTCTTCTATTTAACAGCACGGCGGGCTTTTCAGTAAAACTATTTAGCCCTTTTCCTTTTGCTTCACTCTGTGGGCTACAGAGCTACTGGCTTGATTGCCTCATATTTATTAGATATATTCAGATATCTTTCAGCAGATCTTTCGACTCTAGGAGTTCAAATATAAGATGATAGATGTCGATTTCTATGCTCTGTGTGCGGGTATAGTTGGCTAGGCTCTTGGCTGATAGGGGGATTTTGTGGTGTTTGAAGTACTTTAACAGTTTAGAAAGCAAGGTATGTTGTGCAGACATCAGCATATTACATTCAAATAGGCAATGGTCAATTGTTTCATTATTCATATTACAATGCCTGCAAAGAGGGGACAGGGGAATTGAACCACTTGAATTAGAAAGCTTATATGAGAATGCAAGGATATTTAGTCCATTTGTTCCAGAACGAATTCTATGATAAATTTTAGATAGATACTTATTGGGAAAGGGGGAAAGGATAGGATTGATCTTATTACAATTAATATCTGATAGCCTCCTAATTGGGATTGGTCTCCCACTTGGCTGGTCAATATTTATAGTATTTTTGGCTATTTCATCAACCTGATGATTACCACTTATGCCAGAGTGGCTAGGAATGTACTGAAAGTAAGATTTTATGCCACTTGAAGCAAGAGTATCAACAATACTGAGACAATGATAAGTGTCAATGTCCAACTTATATTGAGGAGCTGAGGCCAGCAACTCAAGGCTTGATAAAGAGTCAGAATAGATGATAATATTATTCGAATTTTCAATCAAAGATTGGTTTTGCAAAAGGTGTTCTAATGCCATGATTATGGCATTTAACTCAGCAGACATTATAGATAAATTATTAAATAATCTCTCACCCATTGCAATTTTCAGGTGACGAAGGAAAACACCACTTGCAACCTTCTCATTCATTTTTGACCCGTCAACAAACATTTGGAAGTGATTTTTATAGGTAATTGTATTGAGTTCTGCAAATTTTTTCTGAACAAAAGCAATGGGGGTTAAATCTTTATTCCATTTTGAAAATTCAGTATTCATTATGGAAAATGACCAATTCCATGGAGGGGATTGGGGGAAAGTAGGTGCAATAGACTTTGCTGGAACAGGGAACTTCTTTTGAATATTGGCATACTCATCTGCAATACCTCTATACATTGCTGGATTTCTTAACCAATTATGTAACGTGTGTGAGCTATTTGATTCAATTTTTGTAAGATGTTTTATCAAGAGAAAGCTACATCTCTCCCTTATTGTTGTTAATCCACTCTCCATAAGCAGAAACTTGGTGCTTGTGGGTTTCCTAAGACCAAATATGAGACGTATTATATCATTTTATATTTTTTCAATTTTTTGCATCTGGGTCTTTGCAAATGCACCATAGACAATGAGCCCATAGTCAATATGGGGTCTTATATGTGATTTATAAAACTGGAGTAAGGTTTTCTCCTTACAACCCCAGGGTGTGGAAAGAAGTCTTTTTAGTATATTTGCTTTTCTATAGCATTTTTTTATAGTGTTTGATATGTGGAGGTGGAAATTAAGTTTTTGGTCAAGCATGAGACCTAGGTAATTAATATTATTATCTTCTGGAATAGTTGTTTTATTTAGAGTTAGTTTTGCATTAACATGGTTTTGCTTCCTGTGAAATTGGATTATTTTTGACTTGGTGGGTGCAATGTGTAAATCTGAATGTTGAGAAAATTTTTCAAACTGGAAAAGTGACTTCTGCAGATTTGACTGTGCTATCTGAAAGGTGTTGCCAGATGACCATAGCGCCAGATCATCAGCATATTGTAGATTCGTGTGGGGTAGGTTCATGTCCCAGAGATATAGGGCAAATAGGAGGCAACTGAGGACTGCTCCCTGAGGTAGGCCTTTGGATATTGACTTTTGGGGTGAAGAGGCTGTACCAACACGAACAATGAAACTTCGCACTTCTATGAATGATTTAATAAAGGATATTAGCTTAGGAGGTACTCCAAGGTTGGCAAGTTTATTTAAAAAGATTTGGTGGTTCGCATTGTAATATACCCCTTCAAAATCTAGGAAAGCTGCTACTAGGATATTATTATTGAGAAAGATTCATTTATTGCATTTGTTAGCAAAATGAAAGCATCTGTTGAGGAGTGGTATTTCCTGAATCCAGTTTGAGTGTGTGGGATCATGTTATTTTTCTCAACAAACCAGAGGAGTCTGTGATAAATAATTTTCTCCATTATTTTCCCCATCACAGGTGTAATCATTATGGGCCTATAAGACTCAGGGTTATCTTTTGGTTTATTTTTCTTTAGGATTGGTAGGAGGGACAAACATTTCCATATATTGGGGAACATAGAAGATGCCCAAGCATGATTATAACAATCTATCAGTTTTTTTTTGTATGAAGGTGTGAGATTCTTTATCCATGTGGGGTGTATATTGTCATAGCTGCTGCTAGTTTTGGACCTAATATGATGTATTGCATTATTCAATTCCTGGATTAGTTATGTACTTGGATCCTGGGCGTGGTTGGTAACTTGGGCTCATAGGAATTGTGGACAGTTTGCTTTGATTATTTGATGTTAGCTTATTAACAAAAAGAGTTGCAAATAGGTTAGCGTTTTCAATATCATTGCCATAATGGGTATTATTATGCATAAGCTCATACAGGAGTGGGTTGGGAGAAGTCTTTTTCCCACATATGTGGCTTATGACTTTATGTATAATTGGCTCATGCGTTTCTCTGGACAGATTATTTGCAAAATTATTCCAGTATTTATATTTAGCATCTATTATAGTCCTTTTTAGATTAGATTCTGCTTGTAATTTTTTTAAATATGTAGTAGGTGTTAGTTTTTTTATGAATTCTGTCCTAGCTGCCTTTTTTATCCTCCATTTATCTAGGCACTCATTTGTCCACCATGCTATAGGAATTTGTTAAGGGAATGTTTTCTTATGTGATGTCCTGGGGATAGCATGATTAGCTGTATTTATTAGTAAAGATGTCAAGGCTTCAGGATGTGTGTCAACTGTTGTGTTAGAAATGCATGAACTTTGGGTGAAACTTGTAATTTCATCGTTTAGCTTATTTTGGAAAATAGACCAATTTGCTTTAGTGTTGATATAATTGGAGGTATGAGATGAAGTTTCAGTAGGTTCATTAAGGGAGCAAACTATAGCAAAGTGGTCTGTACATAGACTATCAATTTTATTTATGTAAATTTTGTTCAAAAAATTTAAAGACATAATTCGTAGGTCAATTGTGGAGAATTCGCCACTTTTGGGGTTAAAATATGTATTCTAATAACAAATACATAATTAACTAATTAACAAATACATATTTAGGATCACCATAAAAGCTGATTCTTAGATTTAATGCAAACAGCAAACATGAATGAAGTCCTACATATGACTTTTTATGCCTTTCTTATATAGAGCAAACCTCAATAAAGTCATACAGATGACTTTTTATACCTCCTGCTAGTAGCCTACATAGAGAAAACAACAAAAAGTCATACAGATGGCTTTTTATAGCATAGGCCTACATGATTTCATTTATAGAGTAGCCTAAATTAAGTCATACAGATGACTTTTTAATATATCATTCTACTATAAAGTATTATGAATAAAGTCATACAGATGACTTTTCATGTCTGCTGCTATTATAGAGCAAACATAAATAAAGTCATACAGTTGACTTTATAATATATCATTCTACTATAAAGCATTATTAATAAAGTCATACAGATGACTTTTTATACCTCCTGCTATTATAGAACAAACATATATAAAGTCTTACAGATGACTTTTAATACCTCATATTAGTATAGAGCAAACATGAATAAATTCTTACAAATGACTTTTTGTTGTTTTCTCTATGTATCAGTGGGGTAATATAATTTCTTCTGTATGACATTTTAGTGGATCATATATTAAATAATAAAACCAAAATGTCTTTTGTATAACTTTATTTGTACTGACTTGACTTATGTCCCATCCATCCTTGAAGGTCGTTTTGGGGCCTCTTTTTTAACCAGTTCATTGATGTGCCTCCTGTAGGTACTTCTGTTGTCGGCCAGGCGGCAGGTTGTAAGGTGAAAAGTTTTCTTTCCATCTCCTCGGAGGGCAACCTCTGGGTCGAGAACCGTGTACTCGTCCATCAAAGGTTATCTTTGGGAGACGAGTGCTAGCCATGCGTCGTATATGTCCAAGCCATTTGAGTTGTTGTAGTTTTATTTTGTCCAGTATTGTAAATTTGACTTTCAGATTATGGAGAAGCTTGAAGTTGGAGATTCTGTCATGGAAGGTGATACCAGCGATGCGTCATAGGGATTTGGTTTCAAAGGCAGCTAGGCAGCGTTGATTGTCTGTTTTAAGCGTCCAAGATTCACAGGCATAGATGGCGATTGGAATAATGAGGGAGTAGAACAGGCTCGATTTGAGAGTTGTTGTTAAGTTTTTATTCCTCCAAACGGGCATCAGAGCTTTAAAACCGAAGTTTGCAAGTGCCAGGCGTCTCTTGATGTCTTTGAGCTGGTTGTTACCATAAGCAAGTAAGCTCCAAAGATACGCGAAGCCTTCCACCCACTCAATGGTACCTTCACCAAGCTGAAGGCTGAGATTTACATGTGAATCGAATTTGCGTGAACGCTGTTAACGCTGTTGAACGCTGTTAGCCTGAGATTGTAGGTCTTGAGGGGACTCGGCTATTAGGACTATGTCATCAGCATATGCCAGTTTGTCTATCACCACTCCTCCGACAAGGGCGCCGGGCACGTTATCTGTGAGTGAAAGGGCTGCAGTTAGGAAGAGATTAAACAGCTCCGGTGATATTAGGCAACCTTGAAGTACTCCGGTAGAGGTTTTGAAGCTCTCGGTAAGTCCCTCTCCCGTCATGACGTGGCTACTGAACTTCTTATACATGTCTTTGATCAGCGAGATCAGGTTGGATGGGATGCCAAAGTGAAGAAGGATGTGCCATAGACCTTCTCTCCATATCCGATCAAAAGCTTGTTTAAAGTCTATGAAAAGGTGGTAGATGTTCGGCCAAGATCGCTATACTTTTCCATGATCTGCCGAACAGTGAATATCTGATCAATTGTTGATCTATTAGGTCGGAAGCCGGCTTGGACTTCCGGAATGACCAGTGAGGAAATGGCTTGTATACGCCCGAGCATGACTCTGGTGAGGGTTTTTGCTGCGTGGATGGTAAGACTTATTGGGCGGTAGTTGTCGCAGACAGCTTTAGATCCTTTCTTATGCAGGGGAATTATCGTGGCTTCGCACCAGGGTGAGAGGAAGTGACATTTTTCCCAAGCAGCTGTGGCAATTTTGTGGTAAAGGTCAAGGAGTGGTTTGCAGTTTACTTTCAGTTGTTCGGGCTGGATTCCGCTGGGGCCGACACCGTTGTTTGTTCTCAAGTCTCTGATAGCTGTTTCTATTTCAGACTGATGACGGGGAAGACTTGGATCTGTAGAGGTTATGGGGAAAGTGTTGAGAATTGTACGGTCTGGGTCGATGTACAAATTCAGTTTATTTTTAAAATGGTTTTCCCATCGTGAGCGGAACCCGTCTGTGGATTGTATTTGGTTTCCATGTTTGTCGAGAAGGGAGGACGCTTTGATTTCCTTCTTTTTGGCCAATTCCCGCACTCTTCTATACATGTAGTGGGGGTCTCCTTTCTTGAAGGCCGATTCACATTGATCACACGTTTCTTTAATAAAAGCACGTCTGATGGATTTCTCAACAGCTCGTTTGAGTTGCTTGTACCGGTCCCTACTTTCTTTATCTTGTTTGTTCGTGAGTTGGCGCTTTTCGTCGCAGAGTGAAATGATCTCGTCTGTTATCCAAAGTTTCTGAATGTTTTTTTTGGGTACCCAGTGTGGAATGAGCAACATCACATATGATATTTGTGCTGCTAGTCACCAGGTTGTCAATTTCTTCCTTAGACAGGATAGGTGGAGATCTCAACGTGAGCTCCAAAATTTTTTTGTATAGAATAGTGATATAGGTCATACGTGTTTTCGTCTTTCAGTAGATCTACTCAAAACTTGAGGGTTTTCTGAGATAACTTTGATGCTGTTTTAAGTCTTGTTTTGAACTTAGACATGACAAGCGAGTGGTCGCTGTCAAAGTTGCCACCAGCTAGCGTGACTGTGTTTAGGACAGACATTTTCCAATGTCTAGACACAAGGATATAGTCTATGAAGTTTTTAGTTTTTCCATCCGGTGAGGTCCAGGATGTCTGACGGCAAGGTCTGTGCTTGAACAGTGTGTTTGTAATGACTAAATCACTGTCTCTGCAGAATTTGATAAGGCGTTCTCCTCTTCTGTTCATTTTTCCATGTCCAAATTTGCCCATTACATCTTTGTGTCCTATGTGTTTTTTTTTTCGACGATGGTGTTGAAGTCACCAATGACAAAGATTATGTCCTTTTTAGAGACAGAATCAACCAGACTTTGAAGCTGGAGATAGAAGTTTTCAGACTCTTCGTTGTGTCTGCTGGAATCCGGAGCATATACTTGGATAATTGTGAGGTTGGTGGGTGAACCTTTCAGGCAGATCATCAATGTCATCTGCATTACTTTATTCATGTTTGCTCTATAATAGTGTAAGATATAAAAAGTCATCTGTATGACTTTATTCATGTTTTCTCAATAATAGTGAGATATATAAAAAGTCATCTGTATGGCTTTATTTTTGCTGGCTCTATAATAGCATGAGGTATAAAAAGTCATTTGTATGACTTTATTTTATGTTTGCTCTATAAAAGAATGAGGCATAAAGTCATCTGTATGACATTCTATCATTCTACATAATAGGAGAAAGCAAGATATTGTCTTCAGTTTGACTTTATACTACATTTGTTAACTCTATACAAGAGTTAATGACAATTTTCTATTGATCAGATATAAAGAAATTTTTATCTCTATTGTCATATGTAGGCCTAGGGGTAAAGTTCTACCAAATCATATTATTGAGTTTGGACAAAAGTGAATACACCATTCAATCCCTTTTTTAAAACTGATAACGAATATAATAATCATTTCTATCAGAAATGAATTTCAGCCCCCCCCATATATGCCAATTCCGGGGTTGGGTAGGGACATATCGGAGGGGGGGCCGGGAATACTAATTTCCAATAGAAATTATTATTATATTTGTTATCAGCATAAAAAAAGGCATTGAATGGTGTATTCACTTTATTTCTAACTAAATAATATGATTTGGTAGAACTTTACCAGTCTAGGTAACCTAAAAAGAAATGAATACACAATAAATTTCATCTGTTGACCCTTGGTTCTCACTTATGCAGGAAAATAGCTGAAATATTCACACAGAAACAGTTTAATACAATAATTGAACTCCAATACTGGTATAATATTTCAACACCACAGGAACAGACTAAATAGAATTCTAGAAAATAAAAACATATTTTGAAAGGCTAGCCTATTCTAACTGCACCTTATTAATAATATAATTATTTCCAAATATGTTTATTTACCTGGAAATTTCTTCCCAGACCAACCTACCATAGCTTTTTTAAATTTCATATTCACTACATAAGACATGGGAACCAAAATGACCAGGTTTAAGCAAAGTAAGGTGGGGGAAAATGCATAGTGGAATTGCAGTCAAAATATATTAACTACATTAATTATTTACACATGGAGGAAGAATTGTTTGCTTAGCCTACAGTCCCTCTTATTGGCCCCAATTATTATAGGCTTTGCCCATACCCCTGTTCTACTACCTATATACCCTTCATTTCCTTCCAAGAAAAGAATGCTAAACTCTCCCAAAAGGAAAGAATGCATATTCAACTTACAAAAAAAGAGATTAGCCAGAATTATTATTTTTGCTTTAGCGCCGATGAAACCACTTCCTGAGTTGATGCTGTCAACATTTAATTTATAAGGTCTGTTATTTACTATCAGGGTTGCCAACTGGGCATATTTTATGTCCAAAGGACATATTCCTGTGTGCTGGGACACAATGACACAATAGGGCAAAAAAGGGACATATTTAGACATTTAGGACATAAAAGGGACATATTTTGCAAATTTATCACATAAAATAGAATATTTCCCTGCTGGATACATATTTTTGTAAAAAAAAAAAATCGTTTTTCACCAAATCAGCATTAAAATTATTTGTCTAGCACTAAATTACTCAACAATTTATTTTCTACTAATTTTTGACAGATGTTTTTTTTTTACAAATGTTATTATTTTTTGGAGTTGCTTGCTCTTTCCTGCAGACATCTATTTGAAAATACTCTTGACATTCTTTGTAAGTCTCTATTCTTTTGTCAATAAACAATTTTAATTTCTCCTTGCTTTTACACTACAGTCAAGATAATAGGCAAGCAGGCCTTTTTTAGTTAACAGTTGCTTCCGGCTTTCAATAGCCAGGCTAAAACATCTGTCAGTTTATCAAGTATTACTAACTGAAAATGAAAAGTTTGCAAAGAAAAAAAAATTAGATTCTTAATGATCTGGAATCAATTTCAATATCCATAGATGTACAAAAAAACTGATTCCTGATTCCAAATATATACTTTTTTTAAGTATAGTGTTACCCATTAGTGGGCCTTAGAAAATTTGTCAAATTTTCGAAAAAGGTGAAAAACACCCATAAAAGTCAAAGAATTTTAATGGAAATCACATCATCTGATTCAGCTCCTATCTATAAAAATGAAATTTTAATATGTTTGCCAGAAGAAGCATTACGGATTTGTGTTTATTTGTTGCTGTTGCTTTTTCCAAGGGTGATCATATCAAACCAAGGGTACTAGAATTTCACAAGAGGGCTCATTCAAACAAAAATTAAAAGATCTAGTGTCTTTTATAAGTGACAATTTTTAGAAGAATTATATAGAGGAATTTTTCCTAGAAAAATTTTCTACAGAGGGGGTGGATTTCCTGGGAAATATCAGAAATAAATACAAAACTAGTTTTTTCTACCAAAAGTAAGAAGTGACATTACAACTTAAAATGTACAGAAATTATTCCATATATGACAGGGCTACTTTTTTCTAAACACCCCCTCTTTACACTAATGTTTGACCTTTTGTCCAATTTTCTTAAGAACGATTCTTGAAACACAAGGACTGTGCCACCCTTGGAGTAAGCCTCTCCCTAAATCCTTGATGAGTAGATTCCTGGAGAGGAGTAGATCCACCCCTCTCTCGACACGTGTTCTTTTCCTTAGATGCATTCAAAAGAAATTTTGAAATAGATAATTTGTTAGAAATCGTTCAAAGAACACATAACAATGGCCTCGGTATTTACACAACCCATAAGAGTCCTGGGACAAGGGTTGTAAGTTATGTCCCAGGGGTATATAAGGTTTTATGGAAAGGGTAGTTGTATAAACTTTAGATGGGGCTCATTTGATTGAAGTTTAGTGCCCTTTATAAGAGTCAAAAGTGATTTGAGGGCACCCCCTCCACGCCTATCATTTCCAAAAACCAGCATCCAATCAGAATTTGTAGACATCTATTTTGTTCAGCATTGTTCTAAGGTCCAGTAATTTTGCCTTTGGGGATGTCACCGCCCTAATTGAAGGGCAACCCGGCTTACCTTGTGCTCTGCAACCTCACTCGACTCCTGGATAGTACCTTATGACATGTGCAATCAATACTCTGATTGCCAAAAAGCTACCAAAAGAAGTGAAAATACTGACCCTCATTCTGATCATACCTGTCAAGCAGAACTCTTGTAGGAAGATGAGCCTTAAGCTCCGAAAATGAGTTTTTTACTGTTTACATGTGTTTTATGACTTTTTTGCTTTCACACTTGTACATTTTTATGGATGAACTAAATGAATCTTTTTTGTTTTCATTATATTCGATGTTCACTGACCATTTTGAAAAAGGTTTACAATATATAAAAAACTAGTTTCTGAGATTTCAAGACGGACATATTAGACAAAAGATGGACATAATTTGTTTGAAAAGGACACATTTTTGGATGCTCATAAGACATATTCATTGACCAAAAAGTTGACAACCCTGTTTACTATAATGTATTAGGACCGTTTTTTAGCACTAAGATCTTACATCTTGCATCTTTCTGCAAAGATTATCGTTTTTAACTCATCTTTGTTCTAATAAAACGTAAATTTTTTTAAAGAAAACACGCGATTCGAGGACTTGTCTTAACTTTTGTGGAATCATTCCATTAAAAAAAAGGCCTTAAGCTAAGACTTTAAGCTAAAAGTCTAAACTCTAAAACTCTTAACTACTATCACTCCAACTAAAATTGTAAGCTCATACCAAACTAAAACTCTAAGCTAATACTCTAAGCTAAAACTCTAAAACTAAAACTCTTAACTACTATCACTCTAACTAAAACTGTAAGCTAATACCAAGCTAAAACTCTAAACTAAAACTCTAAGCTAAGACTCTAAGCGAAAACTCAAAACTCTAAAACTAAAACTCTTAACTACTATCACTCTAACTAAAACTGTAAGCTAATAGCAAACTAAAAGTCTGAACTATAACTCTAAGCTAAGACTCTAAGCTAAAGCTCAAAACTCTAAAACTAAAACTATTAAGTACTATCACTTTAACTAAAACTTTAAGATAGTACCAAACTAAATCTCTAAACTAAAACTCTAAAACTAAAACTCTAAATCTAAAACTCTTAACTACTATCACTCTAACTAAAACTGTAGGCTAATACCAAAATAAAACTCAAAACTAAAACTCTAAGCTAAAACTCAAAACTCTAAAACTAAAACTCATAACTACTATCACTCTAACTAAAACTGTAAGCTAAAACTCAAAACTCTAAAACTAAAACTCATAACTACTATCACTCTAACTAAAACTGTAAGCTAATTCCAAGCTAAAACTCTAAGCTAAGACTCTAAGATAAAACTCAAAACTCTAAACTACTATCACTCTAACTAAAACTGTAAGTTAATACCAAACTAAAACTCTAAGCTATGACTCTAAGCTAAAACACAAAACTCTAAAAGTCTTAACTACTATCACTCTAACTAAAACTGTAAGCTAATACTAAACTAAAACTCTAAACTAAAGCTCTAAGCTAAGACTCTAAGCTAAAAATCAAAACTCTAAAACTAAAACTCAACTAATATCACTCTATCTAAAACTGTGAGATAATACCAAACTAAAACTCTAAGCTAAAACTGAAAACTCTAAAACTAAAACTCTTAACTACTATCACTCTAACTAAAACTGTGAGCTAATACCAAATAGAGCTTATTCATTATTCCCTGGATTTTGTATGTGGCAACATTGTGGCATCTTTATCTAAAATTTTCAATGTTTCCTTCTAGAAGGGCATAGCAATATATGCACAAGAATAAATAATCTAATGGAACTACCCTAGCTTTTTTTAATTTCATATTCAATACATTAAAGACATGGGAGCCAAAAACACCAGGTTTAGGCACATTAAGGTTGGAAAAAATGCATATTGGAATTGTGGTCAAGCTTATATTAACTAAAATCATTATATACACATGGAGGGAGAATTGTTTGCCTATCCTACTTTCCTTCTTATTGGCCCCAATTATTATAGACTTGGTCTATATCCCAAGACCCTATTCTACTACCTATGTTCGCATCTTTTCCTTCCAAGGAAAGAATGCTAAACTCTCCCAAAATGAAAGAATACATATTGATCTAACAAAAAAAAGAGATTAAGGCAAAATGAAAGCATTTGTTGAGGAGTGGTATTTCCTGAATCCAGTTTGAGTGTGTGGGATCATGTTATTTTTCTCAACAAACCAGAGGAGTCTGTGATAAATCATTTTCTCCATTATTTTCCCCATCACAGGTGTAATCATTATGGGCCTATAAGACTCAGGGTTATCTTTTGGTTTATTTTTCTTTGGGATTGGTAGGAGGGACGAACATTTCCATATATTGGGGAAACTAGAAGATGCCCCAGCGTGATTAAAATAATTTAGCAGTTCTTGTTTGTATGAAGGTGTGAGATTCTTTATCCATGTGGGGTGTATATTGTCATAGCTGCTGCTAGTTTTGGACCTAATATGATGTATTGCATTATTCAAGTTCTGGATTGAAAATGGATTAGTTATATACTCGGATCCTGGGCGTGGTTGGTAACTAGGGTTCATAGGAATTGTGGACAGTTTGCTTTAATTATAAGATGTTAGCTTATTAACAAAAAGAGTTGCAAATAGGTTAGCCTTTTCATTATCATTGTCATAATGGGTATTATTATGTATAAGCTCATACAGGAGTGGGTTGGGAGAAGTCTTTTTCCCACATATGTGGCTTTTGACTTTATGTATAATTGGCTCATGCGTTTCTCTGGAGAGATTATTTGCAAAATTATTCCAGTATTTATATTTAGCATCTATTATAGTCCTTTTTAGATTAGATTCTACTTGTAATTTTTTTAAATATATAGTAGGTGATGGTTTTTTTATGAATTCAGTCCTAGCTGCCTTTTTTATCCTCCATTTATTTAGGTACTCATTTGTCCACCATGCTTTAGGAATTTGTTTAGGGAATGTTTTCTTAGGTGTTGTCCTGGGGATAGCATGATTAGCTGTATTTATTAGTAAAGATGTCAACGCTTCAGCATGTGTGTCAACTGTTGTGTTAGAAATGCATGAACTTTGGGTGAAACTTGTAATTTCATCATTTAGCTTATTTTGGAAAATAGACCAATTTGCTTCAGTGTTGATATACTTGGAGGTATGAGATGAAGTTTCAGCAGGTTCATTTAGGGAGCAAACTATATCAAAGTGGTCTGTACATAGACTATCAATTTTATTTATGTAAATTTTGTTCAAAAAATTTAAAGACACAATTTGTAGGTCAATTGTGGAGAATTTGCCACTTTTGGGGTTGAAATATGTATTTAGGTTTGGAGGGGTAGCAACAGCTAATTCATTATTATTTGAAGTCATATGCTCAATGAATTTACCAGCTTTATTTGCTGGTTTATTCCCCCGCAAAATGCTGTGGGCATTGAAATCACCACAAATAATGATATTTTTTTACATATTAGAATTACTTATATAATTAAAGAAATCCTTGGCATCTGTAGTTTGGCCATTAGGGTTATAAAAGCTTATTATGTAGGTTTTTAAATTATTCAGCCAAACACTTATACCAATTACATCAACATCATTTGCAAAATCTGGAAAATTGATGCCAAAAATTTTATATTATTCTTAACTAATAAAGGTACACCACCTCCTTTTCTCTCTGAATATCTATCCTTTCTCAGGATAGTATATCCCAGAGACTTAATTTGTTGATTTTGGTTTAAATGAGTTTCCTGGAGGCAAGCAATATTAATGGAATTATTATTCATAAATGATATTAGTTCATTTAGCTTATTTTCTGTTAGTGATCTTACATTCCATTGGAGTATTGATAAATGTTGTGTTGTTGATTTATTCTTCATATGACTGAGTATCAATGTTCAGCTTTGTTAAAAGTAAAGCAAGATCTTTTTTTGCTTTAATGAGCATATCATCTGGGATGTAGATTTTTGCCAATTCTGCAATAATTTTTGTTTTCTGTAGGTGATGTATGTTCATGGCCTGAACTGCATTACAGTTTAGAATGAATAAGCATATATTTGGGGATTGCATTTTTGGTGGTGCATCCGGTTTGGTGACTAAGAGATTGAGTCCTGGTAATGTGTCTTGCTTGTTTTTTCTTGGGAGGAAGGGCTAGGCTGGCCTCATCTCACCAGAAAACCAGGCTTGCTGGCTTGGTGAGTCTTTCTGATAGGGATTTGAGCTGGGGGGCTTAGAAGATGGTGTTTTATATGGGGTGCTTGATGCATTGGGAGCATTTGACTTGGGGGTTTTGGTTGGTTTCATTACAGGCTTTATTTGGTATTGTTGGGCAGCATTTGCTTCCATTGATGCAAAGGGGTATGGGATGGCCTTCTCTGTTGATATTTGGAGTGTTAGAGCTCTTTTCTTGTATGCACGGCATAATGATTTATTTGTAGATTCATGTGGGCCTTTGCAATTGATGCATGTAGGCTGAGTGTTGTTGCAAGATGTCAGCTCTTTAGGATGGAAAGATTTACAATTACTACACTCTTGGAGAATTTCATTGCATTTGTTTGTCGTGTGTCCCAGTTTGAAACACTTCTGACACTGAATAGGCTTAGATTTGTATTCCTTGTGTGGTTTGATTTGCCCAAATAGGAATAATTTTTCTGGGATATCAATTTTATCCTTTAGTGTGAATAAGAAGGATATACTAGTTTTTAGGCCATTAGAGTTAGGTTTTCCAAGTTGGGTAACATCCTCAACTGGGATTGTGTTTCCTGCCCTATCTGAGAGGCCTTCTTTTAACTCCTGAGTAGATATCTCTGGGGGAACATTATAAACTACTATTTTTGTTAGTGATTGTTTTGGGTTCCAATTACATGCAATAATTGGGGTATTCAGAAGGGATTTAAGGTTAATTATTGTATCTGCTGATTTCTGATCTTCTACAGCTATTAGCAGAGATCCATCACGGTTAATGTTAAGAGAGAACATTGATTTTAGCAGTTTAAAAATTGCAACTCTTATTGCAGTGATCATTTTTATTTCAAAGGGGGTAGTGGGAGTAATTTTAAGGTAAATTCCTAAGTTTTTGGAGGGAGGATCTTGAGCAGGGAGAGGGGAAATGCTTTTAATTGGGGAGATTTTTTTCCTTTTTTAAGAACTTCTAGAGAGGACCTCTTGAAACCCATTATCATCGTTTATGGTTACATTAGCCCCTACACTTATCATTATCCTATTCTCAGAATTGGAGCTATCATTAGAACTTTGAGATAGGGTGCTTGACCAGCCAGGATGGGTATCTTTCACTATGACACTTTCACTGGAATTTGATTTGGGATCTGGGGGGACTTTTTTTTTGGAGGAATTCTAATCATTGCCTATTGGAAAAAGCTTTAAACACAAAAATAAAACTAAGAGCAAGAAGGGAAAATAGATGATATTAAACCATCTGCACTATACTATGGGGAGGATAAACACCACAGTATAGTCCTGAGGATGACTTGAGCAGAATTGGTTTGGTAAAACTGCTGATTAGAAGAGATAATAATCACAAGAAATATATTTCGATTTTCTTATAAGGTTGCTGTTGTGTTGATATCTTCTGCCAAATTGTCTACCATAACGCTGAATGAGATGGGTCCAGTTATATTACCTTGAGGTATTCTGTTATAGACTGGTAGAGGTTCAGAATAAGTATTCATGTATTTGACCACTTAAGATGGTTGGCTTAAAAATGATGAAATAATTTTTACCAGAGAGGGATCGATTTGGAATTCACGGGAAAGTTTATCAACTAAAACACTATGGTCAACATAATCGAAAGCCTTTCCCAGGTCAACTGAGATGAGATTGGCCCAGGTATTTAGTGTATCTAGGTTTTTCAGTATTGTGTCATACATATTTACTAGATAGTGGGACATTGATACCTTTGGGATGTTTTCAAATTGTCGGATTTCAATACGTTGTGCAATGGAGACCCTAAGCCAGTAAGGCCAAAATGACTCTTACAGCTTTGATAAATCTGGTGTTAATATTATCTAACTTTGTCAAAATCAATCACGGCACCATTTTTAGGAACTGGAGTTACATAACCTAGTTTCCAAAGAACCGGGAATTTGCCTGTTTTTGTGATCTTGTTGAAAATATCTACCAGTGGCTCTGAGATATTTTGCAAATTTATCACATAAAATAGAATATTTCCCAGTTGGATACATATTTTTGTTAAAAAAAAATTTCGTTTTTCACCAAATCAGCATTAAAACTGTTTTTCTAGCACTAAATTACTCAACTATTTATTTTCTACTAATTTTTGACAGACGTTTTTTTTTTACAAATGTTATTATTTTTTGGAGTTGCTTGCTCTTTCCTGCAGACATCTATTTGAAAATAATCTTGACATTCTTTAAAAGTCTCTATTCTTTTGTCTATAAACAATTTTAATTTCTCCTTGCTTTTACACTACAGTCAAGATAATAGGCAAGCAGGCCCTTTTTAGTTAACAATTGCTTCCGGCTTTCAATAGCCAGGCAAAAACATCTGTCTGTTTATCAAGTATTACTAACTGAAAATGAAAAGTTTGCAAAGAAAAAAAATTAGATTCTTAATGATCTGGAATCAATTTCAATATCCATAGATGTACAAAAAAACTGATTCCTGATTCCAAATATATGATATTTTTTAAGTATAGTGTTACCCATTAGTGGGCCTGAGAAAATTTGCCAAATTTTCAAAAAAGGTGAAAAACAACCCCATAAAAGTGAAAGAATTTTAATGGAAATCACATCATCTGATTCAGCTCCTATCTATAAAAATGAAATTTTTATATGTTTGCCAGAAGAAGCATTACGGATTTGTGTTTATTTGTTGCTGTTGCTTTTTCCAAGGGTGATCATATCAAACCAAGGGTACTAGAATTTCACAAGAGGGCTCATTCAAACAAAAACTAAAAGATATAGTGTCTTTTATATGTGACAATTTTTAGAAGAATTATATAGAGGAATTTTTCCTAGAAAAATTTTCTACAGAGGGGGTGGATTTCCTGGGAAACTATTAGAAATAAATACACAACTAGTTTTTTCTGCCAAAAGTAAGAAGTGACATTACGACTTAAAATGTACAGAAATTATTCCATATATGACAGGGCTACTTTTTTCTAAACACCCCCTCTTTACACTAATGTTTGACCTTTTGTACAATTTTCTTAAGAACGATTCTTGAAACATAAGGACTGTGCCACCCTTGGAGTAAGCCTCTCCCTAAATCCTTGATGAGTAGATTCCTGGAGAGGAGTAGATCCACCCCTCTCTCCCCACGTGTTCTTTTCCTTAGATGCATTCAAAAGAAATTTTGAAATAGATAATTTGTTAGAAATCGTCCAAAGAACACATAACAATGGCCTCGGTATTTACACAACCCATAAGAGTCCTGGGACAAGGGTGTAAGTTATGTCCCAGGAGTATATAAGCTTTTATGGAAAGGGTATTCGTATATACTTTATATGGGGCTTAGTTGATTGAAGTTTAGTGTCTTTTATAAGAGTCAAATGTTAGGTGTGGGCACCCCCTCCACGCCTCTCAGTTTCAAAAACCAGCAGCCAATAAGAATTTGTAGACATCTATTTTGTTCAGCGTTGTTCTAAGGTCAAGGTATTTTGCCTTTGGGGATGCCACCCCCCAAGTCGAAGGGCAACCCGGCTTACCTTGTGCTCTGCAACTTCACTCGACTCCTGGATTTTACCTTATGAAATGTGCAATCAATACTCCGATTGACAAAAAGCTACCAAAAGAAGTGAAAATGCTGACCCTAATTCTAACCATACCTGTCAAGCAGAACTCTTGTAGGAAAATGAGCCTTAAGCTCCGAAAATGAGTTTTTTACTGTTTACATGTGTTTTATGACTTTTTTGCTTTCACACTTGTACATTTTTATGGATGAACTAAATGAATCTTTTTTGTTTTCATTATATTCGATTCACTGACCATTTTGAAAAAGGTTTACAATATATAAAAAACTAGTTTCTGAGATTTCAAGACGGACATATTAGACAAAAGATGGACATAATTTGTTTGAAAAGGACACATTTTTGGATGCTCATAAGACATATTCATTGACCAAAAAGTTGACAACCCTGTTTACTATAATGCATTAGGACCGTTTTTTAGCACTAAGATCTTACATCTTGCATCTTTCTGCAAAGATTATCGTTTTTTAACTCATCTTTGTTCTAAGATCTTACAGCTCACTGATGTTAGCAAAAAGTGTGAAGACCGCCACTGTTCTGCCATATAGAACAATTAACAAAGGATCTTAGAACAAAGATGAGTTAAAAAACGATAACCTTTGCAGAAAGATGTAAGATCTTAGTACTAAAAAACGGGTCTAATAAGACCATAACATTCTTCCTTTATAAAGTGTAATGCACTTTACTGATTACATTATAGTAGTTTTCTTCATATTTATCTACATCTTAAATAATATTTATTCAACAATTTCTTTGAAATTCCTATATAGTCCAGGACCATATTTAGAACCATCAGGAGGGGGTGCATTGCCTGCACAGCATAGGCCTAAACAAACTCATCAGGTAATACCACATAGATAGCCCTTTTGACTACTAGCATTACCAAACCCGAGGTTCAATTACAGTCTAGGCTACTTTTTATAGGTCATTTGACCTATTTTAAAGTCAATCAGGCTTCTTATAACCTCTAAAATGTAATTTTCTAAAATAACTTGCCAAAGAGCCTAAATTTTTTTTGAATAACAATCAAGTCATTTTATAATTTTCTGTAGCCTAACACCTCTCTATCTGGACAGATCCACGAAACTTGCTACATGAGCAAGTTCTTGCCAGTCCTATCTTGGTTGGACAGGAATAGAATCATTCCTCTTCATTCCTTAATAAAACGTAAATTTTTTTTAAAGAAAACACGCAATTCGAGGACTTGTCTTAACTTTTGTGGAATCATTCCATTAAAAAAAGGCCTTAAGCTAAGACTTTAAGCTAAAAGTCTAAAATCTAAAACTCTTAACTACTATCACTCTAACTAAAACTGTAAGCTCATACCAAACTAAAACTCTAAACTAAAACTCTAAGCTAATACTCTAAGCTAAAACTCTAAAACTAAAACTCTTAACTACTATCACTCTAACTAAAACTGTAAGCTAATACCAAGCTAAAACTCTAAACTAAAACTCTAAGCTAAGACTCTAAGCGAAAACTCAAAACTCTAAAACTCTTAACTACTATCACTCTAACTAAAACTGTAGGCTAATAGCAAACTAAAAGCCTGAACTATAACTCTAAGCTAAAACTCAAAACTCTAAAACTAAAACTCTTAAGTACTATCACTTTAACTAAAACTGTAAGCTAATACCAAACTAAATCTCTAAACTAAAACTCTAAAACTAAAACTCTTAACTACTATCACTCTAACTAAAACTGTAGGCTAATACCAAATTAAAACTCTAAGCTAAAACTCAAAACTCTAAAACTAAATCTCTTAGCTACTATCACTCTAATTAAAACTGTAAGCTAATACCCAGCTAAAATCTAAGCTAAGACTCTAAGCTAAAACTCAAAACTCTAAAACTAAAGCTCTTAACTAATATCACTCTAACTAAAACTGTAGGCTAATACCAAACTGAAACTCTAAACTAAAACTCTAAGCTATGACTCTAAGCTAAAACACAAAACTAAAAGTCTTAACTACTATCACTCTAACTAAAACTGTAAGCTAATACTAAACTAAAACTCTAAACTAAAGCTCTAAGCTAAGACTCTAAGCTAAAAATCAAAACTCTAAAACTAAAACTCAACTAATATCACTCTAGCTAAAACTGTGAGCTAATACCAAACTAAAACTCTTAACTAAAACTCTAAGCTAAAACTGAAAACTCTAAAACTAAAACTCTTAACTACTATCACTCTAACTAAAACTGTGAGCTAATACCAAATAGAGCTTATTCATTATTCCCTGGATTTTGTGTGTGGCAACATTGTGGCATCTTTATCTAAAATTTTCAATGTTTCCTTCTAGAAGGGCATAGCAATATATGCACAAGAATAAATAATCTAATGGAACTACCCTAGCTTTTTTTAATTTCATATTCACTACATTAAAGACATGGGAACCAAAAACACCAGGTTTAGGCACATTAAGGTTGGAAAAAATGCATATTGGAATTGTGGTCAAGCTTATATTAACTAAAATCATTATATACACATGGAGGGAGAATTGTTTGCCTATCCTACTTTCCTTCTTATTGGCCCCAATTATTATAGACTTGGTCTATATCCCAAAACCCTATTCTACTACCTATATACCCATCTTATCCTTCCAAGAAAAGAATGCAAAACTCTCCCAAAATGAAAGAATACATATTGATCTAACAAAAAAAAGAGATTAGCCTGGATTATTGTTTTTGCCTAAAACGTAACTTTTGACAAGAAAGTTTATTTTCAAGGCAGGGTGCCTTAATATCGCTATAAAGAGCTTTACTTGTAGAGGGAAGGGGACATTTGTCGCCTATATAATTTGAAAAATATATTTTTACGTAATCTCATTAAAAATCCTCCCTTCAAATTTTAAAAGGTGCCTAAAAAGTATACAATAATAACAATTTATGCTTCTTTACCTGCAGGAAATTAATTTTTATTCAACTGTACGTGCTGCTTCCGGTTTACCTGCACATTAGAAAAACTTCCCCCCTCCGATGCATTTATATAACCCCAGGCTACTATTTTGCTTATTTTGTTGTTGTTGTTTTTAATTGCCATCATTGGTGTTTTAAACCAAAAGTTTACGAATAATACGTACAAAATGAAAGGCAAACCAATAAACACAGTACAATTTAGAGTTTTTCAGAAAAGAAGATAACCAACTAGATTTTTTTTTATTGTTAAATTTCAATAAAAATGGTCTTAATAAATCTAGCTTCTTAAAAAGACCCAAAAAATCATTTTAATCGCTCCCGTCCCGTTTAATATTTTAGATTGACCTCCTCCAGCTTCAAATAGTCTCATCTCCTCCAGCTTTAAATTCGCATCGCTCTAACATGAAGATTTGAGCAATTCCGAGTGGCAGAGTTTTGTTTTTATTTTATCGAACAAAATATATTTCAACCGTTGTCTTGAGTTTCTATACGAAACAGAAGTTAGTTTACATAAAATGCCTTTTTCAGTTTGTAATTTGAATCGTAAATCCCAACCAAAAGGAATCAATATAGACTCACAGCCTCATTTATTTTATAAACAACTATCGTAGCCGTGGCCGAAGCCGTGATTAATTGGCGCTGTTTAGTACTTTGCATAAAACTGGTCAAATTTTTTTAACGTCTTTTATTTTTTTATCAAGAAATAAAAGAAGAGTTCATGCAATTCAACTTGTCAAACAATGAAAAAAAATTATTCATTTCCAAAATGAACTAAAAAATAGATTTTTTTTTTTCTCATGAATATATGAATATCAGTGAACATGAGGGGCACTAAAAGTATTGGGTTTTACAAAGCATAAACAGCAATTTCCGTAGGTTTCAAATACATAAACGGGAGAAGTCGATGAGTTGAGGAAATCAATAATAAGAAGATCAAATTTTGCAAAAAACAAATCGATTTTTTACCCCAAATTTTCACTTATATTTGATATTTTCAAAATTTTGGTTTTCTAACTAAAAAAAAAATATAATGTCTCTTCTATCAGCCACTATTTCAGTCACTATTTAGCTCCCTACGTGTTAACATGTAATAACTGATACTCTCTTTGACAATATCCAGCTGAAATTCTTTGACCCAGTTTCTCTCAGAGGTAAATATGTTAAGATGTCTTGAGTGCCGATTAAGAATTACTAGAAATTCAGCGCAATGCAGTAGTTGCAAGTGCCATTACCATGCTGGACGTGACAAATGTGCAGGCATTGAAATATTAGAGTGTAAAAGTGGCTGGCTATGCTTGGATTGCATTTCAAAACAAGAACAACCTGTAAGTAGTATCAGTCTTTCCTCACCTTCTATGTGGGTGAGAAGGATGGTACTTCAACTTTTAAAATGGGTTTAGGATGGACATTAAGAAAATAACTTGTTCTGAAAAGATAATAAAACCTTAAAAAAGTATAAAAAAATGGGGAGGGGACTCTTTGGGGGACCGGGGGGCTTTTGGGGGTCCGGGGGGCCCTTGGGGGCCGGGGCTTCCTTCGGGGTTGGGGTAAGGGGATCGGAGCCCTTTGGGGTTGGGGTAGGGGACCTCACGACACAGTTCAAATGGAACTTGTGTATTATAACGACCACAGAGTTTCACCCTTAAATCCTCTTCTAAAACATCTTCTAAAATCATCTTTTAAAATGTCTCCAACTGTTTCGCCCAAATAATTCCCTAAAATGTCTAAAACGGTTTCGCCCAAATAACCCCTAAACGTAATTTCTGCGTGTTCCTTTTGTTTTGACATCCCTACGCTGTCATATTTGAAATTCCTATGAAACCCTTTCCCGCGTTAATCTCTCCATCTCTAAGATCAAAACATTGGCCCGGAGATAATTCGCCTTTCGTGACAAATCAATCAACCTTGACATCCGTCAGACATGAATAAACTTCGCCCGGAAACAATTCTCCCGGACGAACACGTATTTCTCGGAAACGTGTTCTTCCTGGGGACTCTATGCCCATATATGGTGCCCCGTGGGACTGACAGCACAGGTGTTCTCCCTGGGGATTCCATGCCCATATATGGTGTGGGATCGGGACTGACAGCACAGGTGTTCTCCCTAGGGACTCTATGCCCATATATGGAGCCCTGTCACGAGCTCATGAGGCCTTTCTACTATTATGTGTGTTTCCCACAAATTTTCTTTATTCTATTATACCCTTGTTTTGGCTTTGTAGAAAATAAATCCTGGACTTTGCATTTGTAATATGAAGAAGCAGATTTACGTATTTCTTTTTTTATATATTTACGCAGTGAGTTCGCTTCGGATGTTTTACCACCCTTTAGTAGATTCAATTTAATTCTAATTAGTTTTTTCAATTGGCTAGCAATGTATGGTTTGTCATTAGAACATGTTTTTACTTTTTTCACAGGGAAGGAATTTATGTATTTTGTTTTAATCAGATTTTGGAATTCGGAGTCTTCAAAATTAATGTCATTTTTTCCTTTGAGGGCCAGCCAGTTTTCATTGGTCATCCAAGATCCAAATGTGTAACGGCCATCATTGGAAATTGGGCGATAAGAGAACTCAGTAACAGAAAAAGAGTGATTAAAGCTATTGAGAGGCTTCGTTAATAAACAAAAATGGTAACTTCCTCCTAACTAGGGCAAGGGGACAGGAGGGGCATAGAAAGCCTGCATATTGGTGCAAATTAAATCAAGGGTTGAATTTCCTTTTGTGGTTGGTATTTTTACTATTTGTTTTAAGTTTAGGGAACTACAAAGGGAATTCAACTTTAGATCATTAGCATCACCCACTAAGAAAATACCGGCGTTCGGGACTTTGCAAAGGACGAAGTCGGCACTACTATGCAGTTGTTGGTAGAATCGCTGTCTTTGTGCAACGTTTTCATTAGGGGAATAATAGTAGCAGCAAAACACAATCAAATTAAAGGGGCGTGGTAAAACTTTGGGTCTTACACTTATCCAAATGATTTCATCATAATCTGAAAGGTTGGGAGCATGAATTAATTTAGGAAAGAGATAATTATTTACAAATAATAGTATTCCGTCTCCCTTTTTACCTAGGGGGTGATCATGAGGATGAAGTTTTATGAATTGAGAGTAGTTATTAGTTTTCAATAAATCCCTGTTCTGTGCTTGGACCTCAGTTACGGCAATTACATCAATTTTGTGTACTTGACAGAGGGCCTCTAGCTGGATCAATTTGTCAAAATTCAGGCTTTCGGCGTTCGTAACAAGCAACTTTGGGAAAGTAAAACGGTTACTAAAGAGGGCAATTTTTTGTTTGTTAATTGTGGGAAGCAGCGGGAGGTGGGAGGAACGTGGATCTGGGAGAGGAGAGGCATCTTTTTCAGGATGAAGGCTGGGATTCGTTTGAGAAGCAGGATTAAAAGGCGGGGCTGAACCGGGCTTGAGAGAAAAGGAGGACAGCGGACAAATTTAGGGGATATTATTAAGTAGGGATTTGGGGGGACATAAGTTAGAACTAAAACACAGGTTTACACTAGAGTCACGTAATTCGATGCTTCCATAACCCGAATGGATGGAAGTAGGGTCTTCTTTGTGGTGATAGAATACGGTGGGGGTCTTAAATTCCCCGGAATGAGCTGGTGGTGGTGCTTCAATGGTCACTGGTGTGTTACATGACAGGCTCGGTGACTCTCGTTTTTTGACAGAGTTTTCTTGGCACTGTTGGAGGGAGAGAATTTGTTTTCGTTGAGCTGAACTGCTTGTAGTATCTCACTGACCTTTGATGTAATGGTGGGAAGGTTTGATGTAAATCGTTTTTTGACAGGTCCAAACTGATTAGAAGTCAGTCCAAACTGACTTCTAATGCTAAAAATAATCAACAACCAGCTAGGCTTCGATCGCTAGTTTTCCTCCCCAATACCTATTGCAGGCAAACATGCGTCAACTTTGTTTTCAACGCAAAACATGCGTCGTTTTTTTACTAAGGGTAACCATATCAAACCGGTAGTCCTAACATTTTTGGAAGGGTTCCTTCGCGTTGAAACAGCGAGTTCTACGTCTACTAGCAAAATAATCGAAAACCAGCAAGCCATTTTTCACCCTTGCCATTGTTTCCTCCCCAGGACATTGCAGGCAAACATGGCGTCAATGCTATTATTATTTTTCTTTTTTTTATTTGAATTAAGCACGTTTTTTTCTGCTCAAGGTAATCAAACCTGTGGTCTTAAAATTTTGGAAGAAGTCACTTAGAGTTGAAACAGGGAGTTCTACTTTTACTGCCAAAAACAATCAAAAACCAGCAAGGCTTTCATCATAATTTTTCATCCCCAGTACCTGTTGAAGCCAAACATGGCGAAAATCTTATTAATTTTATTTATTAGTGTATGTTTGTTCCTATTAAACTCGTTCATTTTTTTTCTGCTATATCGAACCAATGGTCCTGGCATATCAGGAAGGGTGAAATCGAGTTGAAACATCGAGTTCTACTTCTACTACTAAAATAATCAAAAACCAGTTATTCTTGTCCGTGCAATATTTACCCCAGTACCTATTGCAGCCAAAAAGCGTCAATGTTACTATTGTTTTCATTTGTTTTTAGTTGTATCATGCATGTTCATTTTTTGGTATTATTTTCTAACCACATCTTTTGGGCTATAAATCTTGTACTCGCTTCCGATTTGGTCCGAGAACCTTTGTAATCCGACGAAACCGGGTATATGGCGTATAAACTAAAATTGGCCATATAAACTTAAACGAAAATCCCCATAACGATTCTTCTGACAAAACATAACCGTATAAACAAACATTGACATTTAAACTTAAACAAAATTCCCAACAGCGTTTCTTCTGAAAAAAATAACCATGTAAACCGTATAAACTAAAATAGACCGTTTAAGCTTAAACTAAAATTCCCAATAGCGTTTGTTCTGATGGCTCGTGGCACTCTGCGGCTGGTCCTTGGTACCCTGTGGCACCTGTCATCTTCACTTAAGACTTTTCAGATGATTTAATATCCTGACCTATGTTTTTATTTGAACAGTGGGACCTACCATTTCATTGTTAGATTGCAATGCTCCATGGCATGTCACGGGCCGTGGCACTCTGTGACTGACCCATGGTAGCCTACCCAGTGACACATATTAGCATTCTTAAAGCATATTTAGACATTTTCTTGATATAAATCGTGCTTTAAATCCATTAACTTTGTGTTTTTAAAAGCCAATCACATTACCCCCTAGGTATTTTCAGGTATATTTTGATAAAAAATTGTTCTTTAACTCCACTGCTTTTTGTTTTCACAAACCAGCCTGCATAAAAATTGTCAAAAGGGAATATCTCAAGAAAATATCTAGGTATTAAGTTGGAGCTTTCAGAGAATACTTGAAGAGTAAGATCAATTGATCAATACGTAACATGTACATGCTACTAAAAAAAACTACCACCACTGCTGCGTTTACTGCTACTACTATTACATCTATTCCCTCCCCTAGGTCGTGTTCCATTCAACTTTCAGTCTTATCCCCCTGCATACCCGATACAGCGCAGTATACCTCAGGAACCCATCCCTTGAAACAATCCTCCGCCCCATGTACTTACGCCTGCCCAGTCAGTCCAACCCCCACAATCACTTTACTCAATTCGGACCTTCCCCAAACCCCCTCCCCCCTTACTCATTTTCCTCCCAAAAATCCCCTTCCTTTCGACTCCGTTCTTCTCCGTGCGTCCAAGAAGTTACCGACCGGTTCTGGACTCCACCCGTTATTTGCCGAAACAAACCCAACCCCTCCCCGCTCAGACACCCCCCACCTTACTTCCCTCCCTCAGCATCATCTTGCCCCCCCCCAACCCCCATATAAACATCACTCCCAATTTGACTTATTCCCAGATCACCAGGAAACATTTCTCCCTTCCCTTGCACTTTATCCCCCCTGGCTACCCTACCAGTATGACTCTGGTTTAAGAGTAAGCAGGCAGAATGATTCACAGGTAACACATCCATGCAAAATTTCTAAAACTTCAAATAGTAAGACGAATTCCTCCGCAGTTCCATCCCAACTTAATAGTGTTCCCATAATTTGTTCGCTGTCCTCCTTTTCTCTCAAGCCCGGTCCAGTCCCGCCTTTTAATAATGCCTCAAAACCACACCCTTACCCACAGTACCCTTCTCACAAACTTCAACCCCAAATAACTCCATCACGAATTGAAAAAAAATACCAATACCCAAATCGGTTTAAATTTCCAACTTTCCTACTTATCAATTCTGAGAGCCTGAGTTTTGACAAAATTACCAAACTCGAGGGTATCTCTGAAATTCATAAAATTAATATTATTGCTGTGACAGAGGTTCAGTCTCAGAACCCAGATTTCCTAAAAATCAGCAATTAAACTCAGTTCATAAAACTTCGCTCTCCCGACCACCCTCTCGGGAAAAAAGGGGGTGGTATATTATTTTTTGTCCGAGATAACCTCCAACCTAAACTCATCCCCACCCCCAACTTATCTGATTATGATGAAATCCTATGGCTGAGCCTTAGACCAAAAGTACTTCCCCACCCTTTCAATTTACTTGTAACCGCCGTCTTTTATCGGTCCCCTAACCACCGTATTGGCCAGAAACGCAAATTTATCCAACAATTTCTTGTAAGTGCAGACTTTTTGTTGTCAAAGTATCTAAACGCTGGTTTTTGCTTACTTGGTGATGCGAATGACCTGAGGATAGACTCTATCTGCACCTTTCTTAATATTAAACAACTGGTTAAAATATCCACAACAAAAGGTAACACCTCTCTGGATGTTATTTGTTCAAACATGAGTGAGTATTACAACTCCCCGCAAGCACTGCCACCACTAGGAGGCAGGTACTACTATTGTCTTCTTTTTTCTCCCTCCTCAGCCATTGAACATTCTTTTACTACCTTCATTGGGGTTTGCCGTCCCCTCAATGACGCTGGACTTTTTTCTTTTGGATCATGGCTGACCAGTGAAAGTTGGTCAGACCTTTATAATTCTAATAATCTTGATGACAAAATTTTGATTTTTCACAAAAAACTAATTGATTCCTATTCATTATGTTTCCCAGAAAAAAAAAATCAGAAAGTGCTCCAGTGATAAACCTTACATAAATAATCACATACAAATATCAATCCGCACGAAAAAAAGCTTATTTAAGAGGGGTAATTTAGCTGAAGCAAATAAGTTAAGAAAGGAATTAAAAAGTCAAATTAGAAAAGCTGCCCGAGCCTATTATAAAAATAAAATTAAATACTTGTGCCGTGATAAACCAAAGAACTGGTACTCTGAAATTAAAAAACTTACCGGTAAGAGTCAAGAACAACTAAATTTTAATATAAATGAACCTCCAAAGACCACAGCTAATAACTTCAATAAGTTTTTGGCTTCAATTGTCCAGAGTCTCCCACCACTATCTTACGAATTTCCAGATATTCCTGTTCCTTTTTCACTCCCACATATTTCTCCACTTAATGTTTTAAAAAAAATTGAAAAACTAAAACGATCAAGCATTTGCCATTTAGATATTCCTTTTCCTATGATTAAAGCTTTCAGTGATTACCTATCAAAACCCCTATCCACCCTGTTTAATGAAATTACCGAATATGGACAGTTCCCTCAATATTGGAAACAAGGCTTTATTACCACAATCAAAAAGAAAAATGGGAAGCTTGGTTTTGATGGCATTCGTCCTATTACCCTCACCTCGATTTTTTCAAAATTGTATGAAAGTTTTCTCGCAGACTGGCTTAAGATGAAAGTCCTCCCCCTCATTGATCTTAGACAGTTTGGTAATCTTAAATCCACGTCAACCTCTCATTACCTGATCCATCTTGTTGATACCATGGGTAAATTACTTGAAAAACCTAACACTTGGCTTAATCTAATTTCTATTGATCTTCAAAAAGCTGTTGATTTGATTAACCACAATTTATTCCTAGATAAACTTATAAATGAATTCCACACTGAAACTTTCCTTGTTAAGCTTGTTGCCTCTTTTCTTTATAATAGATCTCAAGCAGTTAAATATTTAAATTGTTTCTCAGATTATCTCCCCATATTTAATGGCATTCCTCAAGGGACTATTCTTGGCCCTCTCCTTTTTTCACTAATGATTAATAACCTTTCAACCCTTTACGACAATAGATGGAAGTTTGTCGATGACTTGACAGTTTTAGAGTTATGTCATAAAAACATCTTAAGCAACCCGATGGGCATACTCCAAGATATTGCCTGTGAGGCCTCGTCCCTTGACATGACTGTTAACCCTTCTAAATCCGCAATAGTTTCAGTAAGTTTCCTTAAATCCCCTCCCCTTTTTCTTGCTCCTATACCTCCTGAAACCTCTGTCACATCTCTTAAACTCCTTGGTGTTACAATTTCTTCTAATTTGAAATAGGATGCCCATATAAATAATATCCTACGACAAGCAACCTCCTCGCTTTCCCTCCTTAAACTTTTAAATAAATTCAGTTGCCCCCAATCACATTTACTACAAGTATACATTTCTTTTGTGCGTCCCATATTAGAGTACGCTTGTCCTGTGTGGCACCCTGGCCTCTCTAATGAAGCAACACAAAAAATTGAAAATGTCCAAGAGAGCTCTAAGAATTATTTTTAAAGAGGGCAAGATACCGTATTTGTATTTGTTAAATATTTCAAACCTAGAGACCATCGAGAGACGAAGAAATAACTTGTGCCTCTGTTCTGCAGAAAATGCCATAACAAACCCTCGAACGGCAAGTATTTTCCCAAAACGTCACTCCCCATCCAGATTACGGCCGCCTCGAGATGTTTCTGAGCCAATACCTTTTTTATCCCCCATTCGCTGCGTTACTTCGAGATACGAAAGAACTTTTGTCCCCTTTATTACAGGAAAATGAATAAAATGTCCCAATAGCTTCTTTTTTGTCTTTTTTTTTGTCTCCCCCCCCCCCTTCTTGACCAGTTTTTATTTTTTAACTCTTTTATTAACTTACTGTAGTTGGATTATTGACACTTTCTTAGTGTATCTTTTAATTCATATGCATTTATGTCTCACTCTTTTTTTTCTATGTCTATGCGTTTATCCCCCCCTCCCTTTTTTATGTCCGTTATAATTCTTTTTCTGATTCGTATTTGTGTAAGTTTAGTTTGATCAGTTATTATCTTTTTAACTTTTTCATTGACTTTTTACAGTTTTAATTATTGACTGTTAAATGATTGTTCATTATGATTTTTCTATTTCGTTGTTGTTGTTTCATTTTTGCCAGTTTTAGTGCAATCATTTATATTGTCGACTCCGAAGTCCGAATTCGGCCCTTTGTGGGCTTGTGATAGTGATCTTTTTGAAATAAATATCTTATCTCCTACAACAACAGCTAAACAAAAACAGCTAAAAAATTATTTTTGCTCGTGGTGACTTTGGAATCACATAGTAAGAAAGTAGGCAGAAAGCCGGTGGTAAGTTCTAGGGAAAATACGGGAAAAGATTGAATGGCTTTAACATGTTGTGATTTTTTATTTTTAATCTATCAGAATGATTACACGTCAAATTGACATTGCGACAGTCTACATATACACGAAAGAAAAAACTTGATTACTTACATGGGAATATTGGGTAGGTCATCAACAATGAAAGACTCCCAAGTTGTACTTTCAATAGCCTTGATTTCATTGAATGGCCTAAGAGCCACAAAGATTACGCAGAAAAACAAAGGTATTAGAACCTCGGCCACCGTCTGTGCTGGATGTCTCCTTTGTATAATAAAATTCTTCCAGATAAGTAGACGGAACTTTTTGAAGACGTTTGAGTCAGGTTCGGGCATTTCCAGTTTTAGTTATGAAAGTTGATGCCTCCCTAGAGCAAGAAATATAAAAACTTTTTCTAAGTGTCAGAAAAATTATAAAAGAATTCTAGAGTCTTTGAACTGGATCATGTCTTCTTCTGTTAGGATAAATTTTTTAAAATGTTGACTCTAAGATTGGAAATAAGCCTGCTATAAATATATGAAAAACAGACCAGTAGGAAAAATGCACATCAATCAATCAATAATCAATTTATTTAAAAAAAAAAACATAATCAGTTACTTACCTTCGACTCAAAAGTATAGCTTGTGTGAGTCGAAAAACATAACAAAGAAGAGAAAAAAAGCAGACAAACAAGCAGACAGAAGAAATAAATACCAAAAAGGATGAAAATAAATATAGTAATGTAAAAGACGAAAGTGAACAAACACAATTAACAAATCATAGAGACAACAAATCAATATAAATTTGTAAATTAATATGGAAGGGAAATTTCAATATATTGTAAGGAATTATATCTTAAGGGGTGAGAGACACTCGAGAAACTGCATTTAAATTTTTATATAAGAAATCAAGGAGGCACACTTGTGTGCCTCTTTAAAGAGGCGAACCACCACAATGTTAAGCGATTTCCGGTCTTAGCAGTCCCAGAGAGACAGTGGTGATCGTATTTTGTAGCCCAAGCTCCAACTAAGAAATGTGTAAAGTTTCACCCCCTTCGACTTTATCTTCATGGGTAAAAGTGGGCCGGAAGTTTCTACCCTCCGACCACAGCCCCCCTTTAACTTTGTCCGAGTGGGCTGAAATTTAGAGGTTAAGCTTTCCTAGGGCCCGGGAGCTTATCCTCGAAATTTTAGCTCAATCCGATCACTCCTTCCCTGTTTTCCAAAAAACCAACATAGCCACTTAAAGTTCATTTCTTTTTTTTATTAGCCACGCCTACAGGCCACAGTTGGCAACGGATCCGGGTGAATGAGGACTCATTCGAAGCGGAATTCGACCTGTTAGGGCCTTTTGACATTTTCAGACCGAAAAAATTATCTTCCGAATTTATATTTACCAAAAACCTCGTTTTCCTATAACAGCCCATGTTAATTTTTCCCACCACAGCCCCCCTTTAACGTTGTCCGATCGGGCTGAAATTTAGAGGATAAGCTTTCCCGGGGCCTGGGAGCTTATCCTCAAAATTTCAATCCGATCCTTCCTTCCCTATTTTTCCAAAAACCAAATATCAAGTTTTGTGGGTATTTGCTTGCGTCAAAAATAGATACGAGAGACTAAAATAGTATAACAAGTATCTCTGTGGTACAATGGTCGCTGTTCCTGAATGTTCCCCAACTTTAACTCCTGACACGATCAGCTAACAGTTAGTCAAGCAATAATAAGTAATAAACTGTACAAAAACGTGCAGAAATTATTTGAAAAAAAACTACGTTTTCTAAAGAGTTAAAGAGGCTGAGTTACAATTTCGAACCTTAAAACGTACAGGGATTAGGAGGTAAAGATGGGGGGGCTGCCAACCCCCAAACCCCCCGCTTTTGCAGTCTTTAAATGAAAAAAATACAAGTTTTTCAAACTGAAAGTTAGGAGCCAGATTAAAACTTAAAACGAACAGAAATTATTCCGTATATGAAAGGGGCTGTACCCTCCTCAACGCCTTGCTCTTTACGCCAAAGTTTTATTGATTTAAAAAAAAGAGTTGCGAGAGGTCAAACTTTAGCGTAAAGAGCGAAACGTTGAGGAAGGCACAGCCCCTTTCATATACGGAATAATTTCTGTTCGTTTTAAGTTTTAATGTCGCTCCTTACTCTCAGTTTAAAAAACTTGTTTTTTTATTTAAAGGCTGCGAAAGCGGGGGGTCGGGGGGCGGCAGCCCCCCAACTGTACCTCCTAATCCCTGTACGTTTTAATGTTTGAACTTGTGACTCAGCCTCTTTAACTCTTTAGAAAACATAGTTTTTTTTCAAATAATGACGTAATAAGACAAGTCAAAAATTTTTAATTAAAGTTGGTGGCTCATCCATAGAACTGTCTTATTACGTCACTAGTTAAAACAGGACTCGAGAGTTGAAATTTTGACTTGTCTAATCCGTTTTAATTTGTAGCAATCAGTAATTTAGATTTTTTTTTTCACCGGAAGTCCTTGGCTCATATATAGAAAGACCGGGTAAGGCCGCTTGAGAACCGATCTTGTGAAGTTAAATACTGATTTTACTAATTAGTAACCCTTTGATCCGGAGTTATAAATAATTTATAATTTTTTGCCGAAAGTTCAGAGGGTTGCAATACGCTTTAAGAGTGTTAGTTGGACTTAGGGGGGACTGAAAGGGGTTAATAATTAAGGACAAATTCTAGCCCATAGTTATTTTAAGAGATGAGAAGCTCTCGAGATTTTATAAAGTGTCGGGAAGGGAATTCCAACGCATGATAGAAGTGAAAATTGGGGATTGGAAAGCACATTTTTTTTTCGGTGGGGTTGGATAAATTGGTTTGAGTGTGAGCGGAGGGGACGTCCAGGATTTACAAGGGAGCAAGGAGTGTAAAAGCATGAGAGGTTATCGGGTAAAACTCTGTGACGGGCAGTGTGTGCAAGTCTTGGGTTAGCAAGCTTAATCAGATTTACAACTTCAGTCCATCCAGTAGTTGAATATAAATCAGAGGTAGGATACCTTCAAGGAAGCCGCAAAGCAGCTTTAACGGCTTTATTCTGTGCTATTTCTAATTAGGCCTACTTTATATTAGACCTGCTTGTATTACCCCAAACATTGCAACAGTAATTAATATACGGTAGAATAAAAACAATATACATCATTAGCAGAGTCCCATAGTGAAAAAAACCATTAGCTTTGCAGAGGATAGCTATTTGGCAAGAGAGAACAAATGTGAGATAACTGACGTGTTGTTTGAACGTGAGGCCCGAGACCAGTAACGCCAAGGAATTTCGTCATCTCTGTCTGAGAAAGTGTTATATAAAAAATAAAAAATGAAGGTACTGTTGAGATATCTTGTGATTATTCTGGAAGAGAATGACCAAACTTTTCTATGCATTCGGTACCATGCATTTAGCGTTGCACCAATTTTGCACATTTTTTAGCACCTAATTTGTTTTAGTTTTCAAAGCAGAAGTGGTGGATTCAGCAGTTATAAAAATATTAGTACCGTATCGGTTAGTGAAGATTGTACGAGATCATTAATGAACAGCAAGAAAAGAAGCGGGCCGAGGACATATCCATGGAGCACACCAGATAGGACCGGCGATTGGGTTGAACGTGTATTCTCTGCAGCCACGAACTGTTTCTTTTATGATAGATATGACACAAACCAATTGTGAGGCAGTCCAAAAATATTGAAATTATTTAACTTTTTTTTAGTATTGGGTGCAAAACAGTGTCAAAATCTTTTGAAAAATCCAAGAATAGGTCAACGACAAGCAAAACTTGATCGATGTGCTTTCTAATAAACTCTGTCAATTCAATTAAGGCATAATTAGTTCTCAAACCTCTACGAAAACCATATTGATGCTTAGAAAGACATTCATTAACGTCGAGAAACTTATAAAGACGATTGTAGACTAGGCGCTCAAGGACTTTTGAAATGAAAGGTAGGATAGAGATTGATCTGTAGCTGCTAATTAGACTATTGTTTCCTTTTTTAGGCAGTGGGATTACGTTGGCAGTTTTAAAGACGGATGGGAATATACCGTTCGATAAGGAGGTATTAAAAGTATGGGTTAGTAGGGGAGCAAGTGCCAAAGTACATCATTCAGTAAATCAGTACATAATTACAGAGGCCCATAGTATCTTTCGCCTTAGAATTCTTCAGATTCGATAGAAGAGAAGAAACTTCCTGTTCTGTTCAAGGAGCGAGGAAAAAAGAGTTGGGATTTTTCATACCGTGTGTGCTCAGAAGGGTAATAGGCGTGTTTGAGGTGTTACTATGTTTATTAGTAAAACCAGTAAAAAAACTATTCCCGCTTGGATCCACTGACAGTAACCCTTATATCAGTTTTTAACAGATTTGGTTATCTAGACTCATGTTTACGTTTCAATATTAACTCACGGATGACAGACCGAACTTTTCTTAGGTTACCCTAACATTCAGCAAATTTACGTGAAAAATAATTTTCCTTAGCAAGACGCAAAAGGCTTGTTAGTGTTGGCGTCTGTTAGCTTGTTTGTTAGCGCAAAAGCCCATATTCGCTTATAAAACATTTTCAGCTACCGCTTCTAACTCCATGCTCACCATCCAAAGGATTTACTGTTTTGCCAGGTTGAACTCTGCTTTCTGTTGAAGATGGCACATTATTGAATAGTAGAAAAACTTTGTAAAAAAAAAAAAAAAAAAAAAAAAAATCGACCTTTCAGCTAGCACTCAGACAGACACCAAAAGAGACACATAAGATGCCACTTCTTATGTGAAGCCCCTGCCCGTCAAATACTGGAATCAAGTGTTTTGGCTTAATACTTTTATCGAAGTGGGGCCACAAATTGATTAAATGGGAAATATAGAATTAGATGCTGTGGAAAGGATGCAACCACGCCATCAGCTATTCTCCTCCAAATGTCTTGATTCGCAATTTTATCTCTTATGCTAAGGTCATGAAGAGTTAAGTTCCAATATAACCCCATAAGTGTTGCATAAGCTCGACATAAGCACTAGTTATGTCGCTCTGATTGCCACTGTCTGAGTGCCACCTTAAAAAAAAAAGGGTGATTTTACAACTGTAAGATAATTTTTAAGCTGTTTGGTACAACATTTTTCTTCCTCCTTGTTTTCAGATTTGTTCTCTTAGTTCCTTTTTCCAAAATTTTTAAGTGTACTTTTTATATTCAAATTCTATGCTAGATTTGTGCTTACAAATTGTTTTCAGCTCTATGTTGGACATGGCATTAGACCTAAATACACACCTTATATTATCTGGATGACATGAAATGTAAGAGGCCTTAGTTTATTGAAGTTTTATTTATCAGCCTAGTATAAAAAAAAAATATGTTGAAATTAGGTTAAAAGTCCACTTACATATGGAATTTTTACACAATGTAACTAAACCTTCTAAAATAATGCAAAGCGTAGAAAGGAGCCAAACCAGAACCTAACTCTCCACACTGACATCACAACAGCAGGAAAGGGTACAGAGGAGCTCCCTTTGATGTATAGCAACTGATTTATTACTGTATATTGTTTAGTCTATTGAACTCTGAGGTTTGTAGTTCTTGGGTTGCAAGCGATAGGCCTTTAAGTAGGTTGAACCAGGGTAATTCCGGACACTTTGACCTTTTTTTTGGATTCAAAAAATTCCTCCTGCCAGCAGACTTAAAATCTTGTCATAAAATTGGATTCGTATGAAAGTACAAACTGTTAGCTTTCATACGAGAGCTAGAAACTTCCGAAGTTCGAACTATAAGTGGGGTTGGTGACCTCATTTGAAATTTTCCCACGGTGTCCGGAATTCGCCACCAAAAAATGGGTAATTCCGGACGAGGTCAATATCTTTGTACCTGAAGGAGTAAAAAATCTTAGCTTTGATTGGTGGTATAAGCACCCCAGAATCTACGTTTCTTCCAAATTTCATGCGCGTATCTTCCGAACTAGCGGAGTTATTCAGCTTTGCAGACGTGATTTTGTTTTTCTGAAAATCAAATCTCGTTTTTCCAATGTGTCAAACCATGGATTCTCACAATAATTTGATAATAAAGTGATTATAGAACAACGAGCCATCATTTTCATAAGGACTGGGGAACCTGATGACATAGGCCCTAATCTGATGCAAATACAGAATCCATCTGATAACTTTATTGAAATTTGTATATTAAAAATAAGGTAAAACTAATACAAAAGACGACTTCAAATACTGATAAAAGCAAGTTTAAAAGCAAAACACAGAGGAACTAGGTGATCACTTCTTTTTTTTCATAGCTTTTCTTCCTTTCCTAGTGGCGTTTCACCATTTCGCGATGCTCGCTTATAGTGAAGGGTCCAGTGCCCTTCAGAGTGAGGGGCCCTCCCAAGATAAACTCTTCTATGACGTCCGTAATGTCATCGTTCTTGGGACAGCTAAACTCGCACGTCGTTGCTGAGTTGAGCTTTAGGAACTTCATCCTAACAGTCCCTTCATCAACAAATTCAATAATTCTGCCAAAATAAGGTAAGTCGTTGTAATACACAGCATAATAATGGTCAAGCCTTGTTTCGATCTCTTTCTTGCTAGGGCCAGGCTGATCGAGGTAATCAAGAACACAAGTCTCTTCAAGAGAAATGTCATCATCAGTGTCAGCGTACAGTATCTCGGACTCGCTTTTGGTTTCAGAAAAGGGACCTGGGAAAAGGAAACATTGCTAGAAACTCGAGAATCTCTAATAGAACACAGGTCCAGGAGGCAGAGGTCAAAATTCAATGAAAAGGAATTGATTGCATCACGTTTTCCCATGTCCGAAAATACCCCTCTGTGTCCGGAATTATGCCTCACCATCTGTCCGGAATTACCCTGTTTGGGGTCAGAAAATGGGTAATTCCGGACACCTAGCCTACGACTAAACCGTTAGAGATAAAAATCTGCAAAAAATCACACTATTGCCCTAATTAAAACCCTTTTGAATGGTAAAACAACAAAATCCGTAAGTCTCACTGTTCACCAGCAAATGCAAAAAAACTGACACCATACGTACTTTTTCATCAAAGTTTATCTGACCGACTCCGGTTCAAGACTGACTGTATCCCCCACGTGCTGGCTGTTGTCAATCAGATATGGTGAGTCATAAACTAGAGTCGTGGCACTACCTCTGTGATTTTTTCAAAAGAAATTTAACGAGGGGCTAGCAAGATAAAGGGGGGTGTCCGGAATTACCCACTGTCCGGAATTACCCTGGTTCACCCTACTGAGCCTCAACCCATTTTGGGTGGCCCTGCTCCATCTTTGAATAAAAAAAAATAAATAAATATCCTTAAATTCAGTAGGTAGTGGCAAATATATCTAACTAAATTTACAAGTAAGCATATTAAATTTTTAAAATACCAAACCTTTTTTTTACTTTGCAGGCTCAATAGTCACTTTGCAGTCAATAGCAGCGTTCAAGAATTGCCCAAACATGACTATCAAAGCATCTCTGAAGAACGCTACCATCTTTTACAAGCATCTTAAGTTAAGAGTATGGTGAAGAAAACAAAATAATTTTAGCCTTATGAATTATAGGACACTTCAGGCTTCTGAAAATAGGCTTTTGTTGGGCAACTATTATCTAATTACCATGATCTTCCAACAACCTTAACTGTCCAGTAATTATACACAACTGTATTTAAACTTCACAATTCAGACAATCAGACAGAATTCAGAAAGAAGTGAACTGTAGCGTGACTTTAGAGCTCAATCACACCAGGGACGAAGGGTTCAATCACACCACTCACCTTTTCACAGAAAACTTTCACCACTTTTTATATATACATATATATATTATAGTCAACATGTTTTTGATTGTGTCTCTTATTTTTGCGGTCCTTTCCCAAAGGAAAAGGGGTAGTGACACCTTTGGCTAAAACTATAAGTACGTACTTTATACAGCAGAGTAATTTTATATTGTAACGAAGCCTCTCCCCCCTTCCCAGAATACTTGATCTGCCACTGTTTCTATTTTTTAATATAAGAAAAAATTTAACTTTTGGGTATAAAATAAATCTGGTTCATTAGCATTAACCAAACTTGACTTCTTTTGTGTGAAGGATATAATGCACAAGCAACCGTGTTTATTAATACTTAATGCACACAAAAAAAGTTTTAAAATTACGACTCAGTAGTAAAAACAGTAACTTTTTCACTAAAATTTGAATGAGAAAACGATTGTCAAGCAGATTCAACCACTGTACGTAATCAATGGAATTCGGACTATATAAAAAACCTAATTATCTTGCCAGATTATTTTCAGTAAGGGAGGAAATAGGTTTAATGTTGCAAAGAAAAACAGAACATGCTATCTTTTGTACAAAGGCAAATGAAGCATATTTCTATTATATACTAGCCAAAGATGGCTCTAGAACAAATAACCGATTTCTTTGGCTCTTAAATTTCACCCATTTAGTATTTATTGGAAAACGAAACGACTAATTAAATACTTTCAAGCTTTAAATTTGACATGTTTCTCCGCTATCCATTCGACGAGGGAAACATTTACTAACCGCTTTTTTGTCTAATTCCATTAAATTTTTGCTGAGTAAGAAACCCTACACATTTTGTTCGAAAGAAAACACTTCTAAAATTATTGGCAAGGACGCGCTATTCTTCTCATATTTTTTCCTTTCTGAATAGAAGTCTTATAAGTTCCTTTCTGTAATTTGAAACCTTAATGCTTTTGGTCAAAAGCCAAATCATTTTACTGCGAATTTTACTCCAGTTTATTACGACACGGTCTCTTGTTAAGCTTTTCAAAAGATGCGGATGGAATTTTGATAAAAAAAAATTGTATTTTATTTTAATACTATCAGTAGTTACTTATAAAAATTACACAAATATAAAATTAGCTTCCAAGTTTCTCTCTCTCCGAACTTACAAAACAAGATCAATTTTTAGTCGGAGGATAAACCGAAACTGCTAGTCGACATTTAAAAAAGAATCTTTAAAGTATTGGAGCTTTTTCCTATCAAAGTGCAAGCCACTTTTAGCTTCTCTATAGGTTACTTCAAATAGTTATTTTCCTTTCGTAGTGGACGGGCATTTTTGTTTTCCTTTTCACTTAGCGGAGTACTTTGCAAAAATGTCTGATTTTCCGTTTAATTCACTGGTTAAAAAAAAGTCTCGAAGATTGAATTTCACATTTTCTGAGCAAAAATGCGAACGGTATAGACCAGATAAAAACAGAAACAAAAAAAGGGCGATGCGTCCAGAAAATTAAGGACTTAAACGAGTAAAAACGCAAGTACGTGAGAGGCTAAGGGCTAAAGGCTTAGATTTGTGATTTTTCTTTTTAGACATATGATGCGAATTTGGCTCTATTAGAACTTGTGATAGCCTTTTGAAAAAAAAGTATTATTTTATATCATTTAAATTTCACAGACAACCAAAACAAATTTAGATGACAAGAAAAATAAAAGTGAAAAAGACAGTATAATATAATGATTTTTATCAATTATTTCATGCACTTTCAGTCGACTCTATTCCTCAATAATGCACATTTTTTTCAAACATATCTCTCTTTGTCATTACTTCCTTTCTTCCCTTTTAGTTGTTCAGTTTTTTTGTAATTACACATTTTCTTAAAGCTAAACACTGGCACCAGGCGAGAGGAGCGGGCAGGAGAGGACATGTGTCCTCTTCTTACATTTCCCTTCAGTTTTCATTTCTGTTTAATGCATTACGCAACAATTTAGAAATTTAAATCACTTAAAAATAAAAAAATTCTTTGCAGTCACCATCTTGAACAAAATATCCGTTCTTCATCAGAAAAAAAAAGATGTTATATAGGCCTATGCAGGATTTGGTAATGTTGACTAACTCTATTATAATCAATCACCAATAATTTTATTTATAACCCATCAAAAAAATCTGGGCAGAGCCCAGAAAAAGATAGAGTAAAAATCAAGAAAAAGAAAAAAAGAAACAAAAAAAATAAAAATACACACAATTACAAACAAGGAATAAACAGAAATTACCAAAGATGTGAAGACTTCTGGCATTCAGTAGAGAAATCACAAATGCGCTTCTCAATAACCCCAGCTGGGTTTACCAGTTGATACTTTCTTTGCAGGAAAGAGTTACTTTTCCAAGTTGGAAGTTCCTTCAAATACTGTGCAAATTCAAAATATAGGCGGTGAACTTGCTTTCTCTTACCACAATTAAAAAAAAGACCAAACAGGAAACAGCAAGGGCAAGTAAGTGAGGAACGGTTAGGCTATTACATAACTGAGAACGGTGAGCACTACTCATATACGACAAGTTTGAATCCAGGGAGGTATACGCAACCCGGATCTTACTAGCATAGTTTTTCATTGCCAGGTTTACAGTTTTTTTCAGGTTTGCCACAATAGGCATGCTCAGGTAAGTAAGGCTGCTAGCTAAAGGAGCCTCAGAGCCGGATAGACTTATTGAATTTCTATCCACTTTATAGTTGAATGGTAGAACAACTGTTTCATCAGTATAAAAGCTCAAACCAATGTGTTCTTACTCATCTTTGAGAAGCTCAAAAGTTGAAGGGTATCCTTGGAAAGTGCAGGAAAGGTTCAGTAAGTCATCCGCAAACGTAACTAACGAAAGATCAGCTCTTTTGAAGATAAATGTACAGTTCAACTTATCCTGAGCACCGGTAACACAATTATCAAACAAAACTGGAGAAGTCAGAGCTCCTTGGCGTACACCTTCCTGAATCGGAAATAGTTGACTACCATCTTAGATTTCAGCCTTCAGATTTCCATGCATGTATCTTAAACAAGTAATAATCGCAGCATCAGTTCATTTCAAATGGGCCTCACGCAAAACCTGCGAAAACATACAAGAGTCAAAAGCTCTTGCAACATCGAGTTAACACAAGACTAAGAAATCATCTCTTTCTTCAATATCCTTCAGCACATTCATAAGCAGAAAGAGAGCGTGCTCTCGTCTTAAGCCTCGCAGGTACCCAAATTGACGAGGAGGGGTGGAAAAATTTTCTTCAATGTTTTTTTTATCAAAAATGACTCAAAGTGCTTGAAAGTAGTACACGAAATGGTAATGGGACGATAAGATCTGCACGGAAAATCATCTTTTTTGCCTTTTTTAAGGATGGGAGTTATTTGCCAGAACCAAAATTGCAAAGGGACTACACCACGGAGAAGGATCATCTATAACAGTAGTGCTAAATGCTGCTCGATTAAAGAGCCTGTAAGTTGCAGGTGCCTAGCTGAAATACAATCAACACCAGAGGAAGATTTTTTCTTTAATTTCGGAATCAAAGAATGAACAGCACTTGGCGACACAAACTGGAAAGATTTCACCTTATTTGAAAGAAGAAGGTCTAGCTGTTTTTCAAAAAAACTCCTCTACACTTTGGTTGGGAGCACTGAACTCCCTCGCGAAATATTCAACCCATTTCTTTTGAGGCACACTGGCACTCTGGGCTCTGGTAGGCTTGCTATATTTCCAGAGTTTGGAGTGTTTTTCAGCAATACAGATTACGTTTTTCTGGATCAGTGTTAACTTACCAATTTATGGTTCGTTTCCACATTGCAGAAAATCCATCCGTTTCTGTTCGAACTATGGCTAAATTAACGCTGAGTTTTAAGGCAAAGATTTCAAATTATTGCAACAGCATGACCTATGTTCTTACCCTCTTCTGAAAGCTGTTGAGCAATAGAGAGCCAAATGACACCGTTTTTCTTAGCTTTCTTATAGCCTGGGTACGCAGGATCATAGAAGCTGGGTGTAGCCTTGAACCAAAGTTATAAGATCGTGTAGTTTTTGGTAATCAATTTTCATGATTGTATTCATTTAAAAATCTTGCCAAGATTCCGTCCTGATTTGACCAAAACGTTGCGGAAAGCTAAATTTTTTCAGGCACGAAAACGGACAGAATTTCCGCACGGATTGCTAAATCCCCATGAATTTCCACAATGTGTAAACGAACCAAAGCCATCTCTCGGACGGCCACAGTCGTTCCAAATAGAAAGCCATAGCTTGGCTGAATTACACGCATTCACTAGATCTTTGTTTTTTTACCAATCTTCAAGCTGAGACTTTTTATGAGCACATCGAAGAGGAACGGCACTTATTTCAGCACATTTTAGCGCGTGGACTATGTAAGGAAGTCGGCTACTTTTTTGTACACACGTTTTATTGGAACCCATGATTTTTCTGCTTGTGCTTCCCATCTAAACTCAACCAATGAAGACCTTAGCTTATGCCAGACAACAATAGTCAAAACAGAAACAGATAATGGTAACAATTTTGTTAAAGCTTTCAGGGAGTATGCTGTTCCATCAGTGACAAAGAAAGAGAGTGAACTGCCAGTTTTTTGTGTTTCGTAAGATTTTGATGATAGGTTTGACTTTGATGAAGACACAGTTACCATAGAATATTTTGGTCAAATTCTTGACAACAGCATAGATGATAGCGACAGTGAAAATTTTTATCTCCCAGAGCATTTAAGATGGTGCAGTCATACACTGAACCTGGTTGCACAAAAACATAGTGAGCGAGCATTTGTTAATGTTTCATTTCAAAGACTTTATCAATCATGTTCAAATGGCACAGTATATATAGGCCTAATACAACAAATCATAGCACAAAAGCTGCCGAAAAGTTTTTAGAAATTACTGGAAGGCACCCAGTCAAATCATCTGCTTGCAACAATCGCAATACATTGTGTGATGTTAACTTCCAATGTCAGCCACCTTGCCAGCGCTGTTACCAAATTGCTTCATCAGCAGAAACTTTAACATGTCCTTCATTACTTAGTTCTTTACATAAAAACTATTTTATACCCAATTCCAACCCTAAGATTTCTATTTTGACAACCAGGATCCACTTAAACTATATTGATTTAGTTCAATAGTAGCAGTAGAAAAAGAAGCAAAAGTGGTAGCAAAATATCAGAGGTTGTGAAAGTTTTAGCTTAACATTGTAAGGTATTACTGGGATATTGCTGAGAAACTTCAACTAACTACTCTAAAATGCGCCTGATATATTGTTGCTGTGCCCTTTTGACAACCTGAATGCATGTTGTGTGTCACAATCTAGGACAAGACAGCACTGAGTATTTGCAGAAATGTTTTCCTTAATATCCTCAATATAGAAATAGTTATAGGAACAGTAATAGTATTGGAGATAGAAGTAGTACTATCAACATGGTGCCTTTCTGGTTAGTTCAACATCCCCTGAATAATCCCTGAAAGCTTCACATTAATACCCTTAGCCTAAGTAATAGTATTACAAGCAGAAAAAGCAGCACTAGTACTACTAGTAGCAGTAGTAGTAGCATGTACATAGTGTCTTTTTAGTAGTTCAAAATCCCCCTCAACTCGTCTTGAAAGTTTCAACTTGATAATCTGAGTCTTTTGGTTAGTTCTACTTCTCCTCAGCATATCTTGAAAGTGGTAGCTTATTACTCTAAGCTTTATCTGAAATATTGCTGATACTCTTTTGACAATCTGCATACAAATAGTGTATACAAACAGTATAAATTGATTTAATTCAACACACCTGAAAATTTTTTAGACTTAGAGCTACCACTACAACCATGATGCTGTTAGTAAGGTTTTAAGAGAAGAAATCAAAACTTAGAAGCTTAAGTTGTTTTATGAGGGTCAGTGGATGTGTTGATCAAATTTTTATTCTTCGATAAAATATTCAAGCCAATAGATCCCCTTTTTGTTAAGCTCAAAGGACATAATTTACCATAAAAGTGTTTTCAGCCAAGGCAATTCTGATGGTGAAATTTTGTTTTGCTCTGACACCATTCTTATGGGTTTTTAGCTGTTTTTTGGGTTTCGATAGACCATTTCCGACTTTTACTTGGTTGCAGCTCTGGCTGCAAACATAATGTCCCCGTTTTTATTTCTAAATGAATATGCACCTGTGTTCAGTTCTATGCGTAAATGTACAGGTGTTCAGTTCAATATGTGAAAGCACCAGTTATCAGTTTTATATGTAAATTATGCTGCAAAACAGAACAAAGGTCAAGTTAATGACTTCAGAGAAATATATGGGATCCCTTGATGAACATACAGAGAAATCCAAAACAGATTGACCCAAATTTTGCTGTAAGGACTAGTTTTGTCATGCCAGAGATACAAGAGTCAAAGTCATTTAAACGATATTCAGAGGCAACTATCTTCCAAGCTGAAGTTAATAAAGGAAGCAATTGTATTTCCTATAAAACAATCTTAATGACCAACAAAACATTATATTACTTTCAGATTCGAAAAGTTCCTTAGAGGCACTCTCAAATTTTTATCATAATAGGAAAATTTTAAGAGATAATGTATCATACTTCTTGAAATCACCATCATTGATGTTAACAACAAATATATGTCTTTAGTGGATCCCAGTCCATGTTCAGATTGAGGGATATGAGAGTGCTGACACAGCCGCTAAAAATAATTGTGAAATGACAAACATATTTACTAGTGGCGGAGCTTCCAGATCTGTAATGTAAATAGATGAACTGATGCGATCAATGAGGAAGCATAATTTTGAGGATAATACAAATTAATATGGCAATTGGTTGGTTACCAGAAAAGAAACAAGAAAGTTTGGTATTAATTGGATGGGCTTCCGAAAATCTCTATTGATATATATCTCAAAGGAGGATTGGTCTCCCACTTGTCCCATCCATATTTAAGGACTTTTTTGCAATTTCATCAGCATTGTGATAACCTATAATGCCTGACTGGCTAGGAAAACATATTTAAAATGTTATTATGTCTTTTGAGGCATAAGCATTTGTAAAAGCAAGACGACAGAATGTACCTAAATCCATCTTATTTTGAGGTGCCATATAGAGAAACTTTAGACTTAACATGGAACCAGAATGTACTATAATATTTTGCATATTGGGGCTCAATGAGAAATTATTCATAACATGCTTCAACACTATGAGCATGGCATTTAACTATACTGGCATTTTAGATTCATTATAGGATAGTCTCTCACCTATTGCAATATTGACGGGAGGGAGATGAGCTCCAGACAAAACCTTTACGTTTATGTTTGACCCATGTACAAATATAGTGTTTTAAAACTGAAGTTCAAGATTCTAGAAAGTTGATGCTTATCAGAAGGTTATCATTTTAGAAGGTTATGAAATACAGTAAAATTTAAATAAATATCAGAATATGAATTAGGTTGTTCTGATTTTTTTGGTCATGGTTTAAGGAGAAAGGTGTCAGAATTATTCAAATGAATTATTAAACATAAGTAATTATTGATAACACGCTTCAACGCTATGAGTATGGCATTTAACTCTGCTGGCATTTTGATACATTTTCAGACAGTCTCTCACCTTTTGCAATATTGACGGATGGGAGATGAGCTACACACAAAACCTTTTAATTCATTTTTGACCCATAAACAAAAATAGTGTTTTAAAACTGAAGTTCAAGATTGTAGAAAGTTGAAGCTTATTAGAAGGTTATCATTTCAGAAGGTTATGAAATACAGTAAAACTTAAATAAAATGTCAGAATATGAATTAGGTTGTTTTGTTTTGTTTTGGTCATGGTTTGAGGAGATAAGTGTCAGGACCCCTGTGTTGAATGAACATTCAAAACAGCAGAAAGGAAAGGGGACTTAGGAGGAAGGTGTGTGGCTGTTTTGAACAAAAATAAAAGTAAGGTTGATTAACAGAGCCACATAAAACAGTAGTTGGTCTTTGAATTAAAACATCTTTTATGTTTTATTTTTTTTTTAGTCTCTCAACAATATTAAAATGCTTTAGTTAAAAAAATATGTGATTTAAACTAACTTTTCAAGTTCATTTGGCTAAGATATTAGAATCACTTCAAAGCTAACGATTAGTGATCCTTTCCATGAAGATAATCAACATTTATAAGACACCTAAATCACTGCAACCCCAACCACCTTACTAGACATAGGTCTTGAGTCCTTTGATCACCCTGACTGATTTTCTGATGGTCAAAAATTGGGATTAATGTATAAGCACTGGAAACTCGGAAGGAACTACTAATTTCCTGATACAGTTAAGTGGAATGTTGAGGGTATAGTGACAAAACATGTTTTTGCCTCATATCATGTCGCTAGCCCTGTAAAAAGGCCTAGCTGTTTGTGCTCTACTCAAGTTTCACTTTATTTGTGATTTTTTTTTTTTTTTTTTTTTACATTATCCTGCAGTGTAAATAATAAAAAAATTGGCGTTCCTAGCTTTATTTATTGTACTTTCGTTATAAAAAAGAAACTACCAAAAGAATCATTCTTCCCAATTAGTGACATTGCCAACTACACTTTCATCCCACTCAATTGTACCAAAAACATTTTAAATCTGTGCTGTTCTGGGCTCTGTGAACCTGGTTCCTAGAATTAAGTGCAGATGGCAAAGACGTAGAGGACAACAAAATAAACACTTCAACATCACGGTTTGTACCTCAGACAACAGATCTATTCAAAAATGCATTAGCAGACCAAGGATAATAAACCAAGTTAAGCATAAAACACCTTATGAAATTTTAACAGCTCCCTGACTGTGGATCCAGTTCATTCAAATCCATCAACTCTTAAACTAGAGGGCTTTTGAGCAAAGACGAAACTACCAAACGTTTTACTGTGCAACGTTTGCTCATTGAACAAAAAAATGGATTAGCTCTAAGTCCTATTGAAACAAATTTGCTCACCCACAGCAGCAGTAAATAATTTCTTAGACCACACTGCTTTTCCATTAAAAACAAAAAAGAATTTTAAACAAGAAAAACGGGTTTTAATTTTCTATAAAGCAGTGAAATACAAAACAATTAATTATGCACACAAGCTCCGAATATTTCGGCCCCACATCCGGGAGCCTTTCTCAACGGAAAAAAAAAATAAAAAAAATAAAAAAACTTAACTTACACAAAATAAAACATACTAAACACATAAAGAGAAAGAAAAAACAAAAGAAAAAATATTAATAAATAAGAAACAAAACTCACATATTAAATAAACACTTCCATGCACTGAATGATTCAACTCGCCTCCTCCCAGTATATAAATGGAAATATATCAAATAAACACTTCCATGCACTGAATGTCTATAATGATTCAACTCGCCTCCTCCCAGTATATAAATGGATACCTCTTTCAAGGATTTCCTTTTGTTGTTTGGTTAACTCCTTTTTGCTTAAATTAATCACCCCAGGACCTGGGAAATAATTAGGCTTATACATTGTAGTTTTTGTTTTTCTTTTTCCCTTTTTAACTGCAAAAATTTTTGGTTTAGTCTTTCCCTAGATAATCTTAGAACATGTTCAAAAGAATTTTCAAAAATTGATATAATTTGTTGGAAATCATTTGTATTAAGGAAATTACCAAGGCTATGTTTTAAAAAATCTAAACACTTTTCTAAACACTTTTGTTGTGTAATTATATTTTTGTAATTATATTTTAAACTTTTGTTGTGTATTTACGTCTAGCCTACGGGTGGCAAAAGACCAATTCAATTTTATTATTTTTGAATTTAGCAAAAAACATGCCAATATAATTACACAACAAAAGTTTTTAGAAAAGTGCAAAGTAAATAAACTAATTCAAAAATCGTTTCGTTTTAATTATCATTTAAATACATATAATGAAGAAAAGCAAACGAGAAAGGTAAATTTACTAAACTCAAACCCTATGCTGAAAGATAAAAGTTTCCAGAGATCACAAGTTGTAAAAGAAATAGATTTTTTAAAACATAGCCTTGGTAATTTCCTTAATACAAATGATTTCCAACAAATTATATCAATTTTTGAAAATTCTTTTGAACATGTTCTAAGATTATCTAGGGAAAGACTAAACCAAAAATTTTGCAGTTAAAAAGGGAAAAAGAAAAACAAAAACTATCAATGTATAAGCCTAATTATTTCCCAGGCCCTGGGGTGATTAATTTAAGCAAAAAGGAGTTAACCAAACAACAAAAGGAAATCCTTGAAAGAGGTATCCATTTATATACTGGGAGGAGGCGATTTGAATCATTATAGACATTCAGTGCATGGAAGTGTTTATTTAATATGTGAGTTTTGTTTCTTATTTATTAATATTTTTTCTTTTGTTTGTTTCTTTCTCTTTATGTGTTTAGTATGTTTTATTTTGATGTAAGTTTTTTTTTTTTTTTTTTTTTTTTTTTAATATTTTTTTTTTTCGTTGAGAAAGGCTCCCGGATGTGGGGCCGAAATATTCGGAGCTTGTGTGCATAATTAATTGTTTTGTATTTCACTGCTTTATAGAAAATTAAAACCCGTTTTTCTTGTTTAAAATTCTTTTTTGTTTCCACAGCAGCAGTGTTTTAATGTTGGGACGTTACTGAAGAAACTGGTTGTATTAAAGGCTATATGAGCTTCTTCAACACAAGGCAAGTTTGCGTTAAAGAGCATCCTGGTGGAGGTGTTGGTTTGTATATCTGACAAGATATTCCCTGCAAGTTATTAAGTAAGCCTACTGATTCATGTCACAAAGGGATTTGGGCCAAGTGCAAACCAAAATTCTTGTCAAAAAAGGTTTCCTGTCTCATCCTAGCATTAGTGTATTATACTAAGAGTGCAAAGAACAGGAAAGATGTAGTTCAATATCTACAAACTTTTATAGACAATGTTCATTGACAGTATATAGATCCAGCTTTTATTGTTGCTGGAGACATCAATCAAACAAATAAGCAATAGATGGCAAATATGCTTGACCTGAAACAAGTAATGTCAATTCCAACCCACCAAAGTGGGACCATAAACAACCTAAGTTTCTCAAATCTTTGCAATCATTGCCTAAAGCCAGTTCAGTATTCAGTACAAAACTGTGATCACTTTGTATTTCTCTGGGAGGCTGAACCCAACTTTCCAAAAGCCAAGAAAACTAAAGTAACAACGAAACAGCTGACTAGGAGAAATATATGTTCCCAAAGTGCACAACCAGAACCTTTGACTTTGACAAGATATCCTCAATACCAGAGATCAACTTCAAAGCTGAAGCTATGGACTCTATTCTTCTACAGAAATATCAAAAACATTTCCTGTTCAAAACCATTGTAGTGGGTGACAATAGTAAGCCTTGGATAGATCAACAAATTAAAGCACTAATCAAGACCCAATATCACTTTCACTTGAGTGGAGAATTGGCATCAGCAGAAAAAAACAACAATCATATTGTGAAAGCAAAAAGAGACACTGAGAAAGCATATGTTTATGATACAATGACTCCATAGCTGTCTGCTAACCTCTGTAAGTGGCCCTGTGAAGTCAACTGTTTGTGTGGAAAACTCAATAACAGTGACCCAAAGACAAAGAAGGACAAAGGGTCTTTAGTGTTGTCAACTGAAGTAAATTCATTTTTTGCAGCAATGTAATCTACTTATCCATCATTCACTGAAGACAATATGGACAATATCTTTTCCAGCTTTCCCAACAAACAAATTATGAAAATTCTGAATATGCAGTTTTCAAAGAGCTTGAAAATCTAAAAAGTAACTGTCATTTCTATTCAGGTGGGGTCCCTGTCAAGATATCAATTAAACATGCAATATTTCTAGCTAAAACTGTAACATCCATTATCAGCCAATGCTGTAGAGACAAAAAAGTTCCCATGAGCCTGGAAAAAAGCCTACATGTGCGTTATTCTTAAAGTAAAATGCCCCAAATCCTGTGATGAGCTCCAACCCATATCAACCACTCCCAATTTAAAAAAAAGTGACCTACTTGTTCATACATTGTGAACTTTTGTCACAGATAAGCCCTTGTCTTGACCCTTACCAGTATGCCTTGAAGGAAGCATAATAATTCACTAATCAGTACAGCTTTACCATCTAATAACTAAATGGCTAGACAAAGCAGGTACCAATTTTAATCTCCTTCTGACTGACTATTGTAAGGCATTTAATTTAATATGCCAGACTACAGCTTTGAAAAATCTGAAGCAGATAAGTACCAAAAAGGCCATTCTCCTGTTGACAGTAGACTTCCTGAGACATCATCTACGAACTTTTTCCAAGGGATCTTGACTCTGAATAAGAGGAAATAACATGTGGTGTTCTACAAGTTACTAAAATTGCTGTCCTCTTTTTTTTAGCTGTCATTGACAGTGCTTTAATGTCATTAACTATGCTAATTAAATTTTTGGATGATTTGTCATCCAACTGATATACAAGCTCATTGAAAGGTCTTGAGTAATCCCCTAGTTTTATAGTGTCCTGAAAGAAAATTCAAAGAGGAGAGCAGTTCAAATGGGCTTCAAATTAACGTGTATAAGACCAAAGTGATTGCACTTCAATCCTCTGAAAAGAGAACTTGCTTGCCCTGGTTCCCTACCACTTCAACTGCAGCTATCCTTGTCAGGGGCGTCCCGAGGCTCATTTTATTGGGAAGGGCGATCTTCGTAAATTTTACCAAATCTTTGCCTGATTCATGCCAAATTTTCTGCAAAAATCAAGAATTTCAATAAATTTCGGCCAATTTTGTTAAAGTTCAGCCGAAATTTTCGCCTTCGCCGAAAATTTTACCAGAGTTTGAAGTCTGTTTTCAGCAGGTTTGACAAAAATTGTTTTCAGGCTCTTTGTGTTCAATCTAGCAAAACTTTTAAGCATTTTCACCTTATGAGTTCCAAACTTGTTGGATACAAGTTCCTCAAAATTGTAATACGCCATAATACCATAGTTGAACTGCCAAAAAAGTTGTGACGCCCCCCCTCCCCTGATCCTTGTTGTGACGTTGATTGTTCACTTAACCCACACTTGACAAACCTTGTAAGAAAGGGCAACTACACACTGCAATTCTTAACCATATTGTGTCAATTTGGGTTTCCTATAAAACAATAAATTTTTATGTACACATGTTATGTATGTTCTGTGCTTGAACATGCATGCTCAGTTTGGGAATCACAAGTACATAACATTGACTACCGCAATGATGAAATTTGAACAGTACAAAAAACTACCCTAAAAACAATCCGAGGGACCAAGAAAGTCAGTTACAAATCTGCCATCACAGCTCCACAAACCCCACCATTAAAAAATATAGGTACTATCTGCTGTGTGAGTTTAGACACTCACTACTTTTGAGTGATAAACACCATCCCCTACTGCCCCACATCACTGAAGTCAACCAAAGCACATGCCACAAAAACAAACTTGAACCAGAGTACTACAGAACTATTTGTTTCAGTAATTTTTTTGTTCTTTTTTAAGTGTGATAAATTGTACTTACTGCTTAGTATGTTGTAAAAGTTAGCATAAATTAGTTAAAGCACTAGCTATAGCTACAATAGCTATCTTTATTAAATGATTCTTGATCATTTTCATAGTACATGGCTCCAAAAGTATTCATTTGGTGTTCATCCTAACAAAAGAAAAGAGCAAACTGCATACACTACTTCTTATATGCCAAATTTGTGACCAGCAATGGCTCACAATGAAGGCTTGGATGCTTAATCTCAAAGGTGTATAGCCTACTGACTTTAAAGATGCACTTGTGGACTCTAAAGTATCAAGATGAAAGACAGTATCATGCTACTGCATTGATAAATCTACAATGTTTATCAGAATATAAGAAGAAAATAGTATTCAAATTGACCAATAATTGAATATACAAGATCAAGGGGAAAGGATTAAAAACAAGAAATGTCAAAACCAATTGCCCATTCAATTTTATTGCCTTATGGTTTCCATGAACTAGCCTGGCAGGACTTTTGTGACAAAGTTATCCACTTACAGAAAGTATTGAAAATGAAAGAGGGTTGGTTTGACTGAAATTCAATTGCAGAAAAACAAAATTACAGGAGTATTTCAAATAATCAGCTAAAAGCATGAAATATGCATCTCCTTGGTGCTAAATGATATCCTTGATAGTGTATGCAGTATCATATGGAACACAATTTTAAATAAAGTAAAAAATGGAAAGTGTCTTTCAATATGTAACTTAAAAAGAGCACCTTGTTCTTGTCATTGGTTTCTATGACAATTTGCAAATGGAAGAAAGGTTTTTGTGCTTCAAAACTAGAAATGACCTGACTTGCATAGGTCTTCCCAATCTTCTGAGCTTAGATTTTGGATTAAACATGAACAAGGTGGTTCAAATTGGCTTTTATGGAGAAAGCAACTTGCCCCATTGGTACAAGAGCAATCCTGCTGATAAAAAAGAAGTATCAAATTGCAATTTACATGTATTGTGCTTTTTTAAACCTTTCACTGGTGAATGCTCCAGACTGGACTTAATTCAAATACTATATGAATGCTTGCAAAAAGTCACTGTTTGTTAGTTTTTCCATATTCCCCCAAACAAACTGAGCCATTAGCTTCAACTTTACCACATACAAAAAAGCGCGAGCTTCTTTGCTTTGTGACACATGGTGGGTTCAACTGTTGGATAATATTGTCACACTTGTGTGCTTTTACTGAAGTACTGGAAAGCTTTGTTGAAAACCATTTTGATTTGGAACCAATTTCAAAAACCAACTTCTTAGTAGCAGCCACAACAAATGTCAGCTTTATTTTGGTCTGATTCTTGATAAAAAAAAAAAAAAAAAATAAAAAAAAAAAAAAAAATCAACTCTTCCTTCAACTTCTATTTCTCTACCAAAGAAAATTTTGACCTGTATACCAACTGTGAACATATCAATATATCCAAGTCTGCATTAAAAGAGTCAGTGAAAAAAAATTTCTTTTTCTTCTGGAAAAGCACTCTAGACAGATGAAAATGTCAGGACACATAGGCAAGCCTCACAATCCCAATAGAGCTTCTTAGACTCTCGGTTTCAGAAACCAAAGGTTATTCCATAGTTTTAAAAACAGTTTTTTTCCATCTCTGTATTCATTTTTACCCTTGTTTTCAGGTCATCCCAATCCAACATGGGGATCAACACAGGTTCAGCAGATTATTGTTTCAATTGCCATGTTCAGTATAGGCAAATGTCTTCTAGGAGCTGAGGTTCAACTATGGTATCATGGCACATTACAATTTTGAGAAGCTTGTGCCCAACAAGTTTGGAACTCATAAGATGAAAATGCTTGAATGTTTTGCTAAGTTGAACACAAAGAGCCTGAAAACAATTTTTGTCAAACCTGCTCAAAACAGACTTCAAACCCAGTGCCTGACAACACAATTTTGATTATACTCTTCCTGCAGCTACAACATCTGCAAAACATTCATTTAGCACACTAAAGGGATTTATAAAAAAAAATCTCTGATATCATACAGGAGAAGCAGGTTGAATGATATTGCACATAACTATCAATTGTGATGTGGATATTGATGATGTTTTAAGCAACTCTGGGAGGGAATAGACAGATTAAAATAAAAGTAGTATTTACAGTACTTAGATTGTTTTGTATCTGATTTGAGGATAAGCAAGATTAAAGCAAGATTCAATTTATATAATCTTGCTTATTATTTTATCTTTTTCTTAGTAGCATAGTAAAAAATTGCTCAAAATGAGGACTATGACAGTTATTTACTCTATTGCTAGAAAATTTCTGGACCTGCAATAGCTTTTAGCTGGTGGACCACCCCAATACTCAAATTTTAATGACCCTAAAATCCTACATATGCCCCTTGGTGATCCACAACCAATGCTTGTTGGTTTAGATTCTATTTTTTCTGAAACCATGTAGTGTTTAATAAATCAATAAACTAACCCAAGCAATTGTTATAGAGGACACAATACAACAAGTATCAAACATTTATCAATCAATATAATAGCCAAACATCCTCCACTATGCCAAACAAGTATGATATTACACCAGGAAATTAAGAGATCTTCTGGAATCAGCCAAAACATGATATCTACCAAACTTAGAGATTTGCTTAAACATAGAAAATACATCTTACTTCACTATAGAATGTTGAAACTAAAATTCAATGAGTTCCAAAATAGCTTGGCATTTCAGAAGATTTAAAGCAAAACAATGATTCTCCAGAGGAAAAGACACCTGTAGAAAAAACCATCTAAACCCTTTTGTGTTGCTGATGTGCATCAACTGTCAAGACTAGTCAGCATCTTTTGTTTGAATGCCTAAAGTTGGCCATATTCTCCTCCAAACTTGCTAGAACCACCAGGAAATTGGGAATTCAAGAAAATTTTAGGCAGTTGTTAGAGGGGTTAACAAGCTGCAGAAAAAAAAGTCCTATCTCAAGTCTTTTACAGGTACCCAACAAGTATACACTTTAATAGGGAAAGGTAGCAGGACCCTACCCTTCCCTTGCCCTTTGTGAAAAAGCCAGTTGTTTTTTTCCCTTTGAAGAATACAAATCAAAAACATGGAGGAACCAGTAACCCACTGTTAACCCAAAAAGCCCCAAATGATGCACATCCAAGTGCCATTTACCAAAGAATAAATTCTCTAAGCAATTTGGTGGTTATTCTCAACAACCAGAACATTAAAGATTCTAAATATATCATGAACATCAAATTAGATTGATTTTATGGTAAATTTGCAGGTGGTTCTATAATTTAGCTGGGATGAAAGTGAAAACTTCTTCTTCTAATTCACAGCAGGCAGGCTATTCAGTTGGTACTATTTAGCCCTCTCCTTTTTGCTTCACTCTGTGGGCTACAGAGCTACTGTCTTGGTTGTCTCTTATTCATTAGATATTTTCAGATATCTTTCAGTAGATCTTTTGACCCAAGGAGTTCAAACATAAGATTATATATATCAATTTCTGTGCTCTGTGTGCAGGTATAGTTGGCTAGGCTCTTGGCTGATAGTGAGATTTTGTGGTGTTTGAAGTATTTTAACAGTTTACAAAGCAAGGTATGTTGTGCAGACATCAGCATATTACATTCAAATAGGCAATGGTCAATTGTTTCATTATTCATATTACAATGCCTGCAAAGAGGGGACAGGGGAATTGAACCACTTGAATTAGAAAGCTTATATGAGAATGTAAGGAAATTTAGTCCATTTGTTCCAGAACGAATTCTATGATAAATTTTAGAAAGATACTTATTGGGAAAGGGGGAAAGGATAGGATTAATCTTATTAAAATTAATATCTGATAGCCTCCATCGGTAAATATCTCTAATTGGGATTGGTCTACAACTTGGCTGGTAGATATTTATAGCATTTTTTGCTATTTCATCAACCTGATGATTACCACTTATGCCAGAGTGGCTAGGAATGTACTGAAAATAAGTTTTTATGCCACTTGAAGCAAGATTATCAATAATACTGAGACAATGATAAGTGTCAATGTCCAGCTTATATTGAGGAGCTGAGGCCAGCAACTCAAGGCTTGATAAAGAGTCGGAATAGATGATAATATTATTTGAATTTTCAATCAAAGGTTGGTTTTGCTTAAGGTGTTCTAATGCCATGATTATGGCATTTAACTCAGCAGACATTATAGATAAATTATTAAATAATCTCTTGCCCATTGTAATTTTCAGGTGAGGAAGGAAAACACCACTTGCAACCTTCTCATTTATTTTTGACCCATCAACAAATATTTGGAAGTGATTTTTATAAGTAATTGTATTGTTCTGCAAATTCTTTCTGGAGAAAAGCAATGGGGGTTAAATCTTTATTCCAATTTGAAAATTCAGTATTTATTATGGGAAATGACCAATTCCATGGAGGGGATTGGGGGAAAGTGGGTGCAATAGACTTTGCTGGTACAGGGAACTTCTTTTGAATATTGGCATACTCATCTGCAATATCTCTATACATGGCTGGATTTCTTAACCAATTATGTAATGTGTGTGAGCTATTTGATTCAATTTTTGTAAGATGTTTTGTCAAGAGAAAGCTACGTCTCTCCCTTATGGTTGTTAATCCACTCTCCATAAGCAGAAACTTGGTGCTTGTAGGTTTCCTAAGACCAAAAATATGAGACGTATTATATCATTTTGTGTTGTTTCAATTTTTTGCATCTGGGTCTTTGTACATGCACCATAGACGATGAGCCCATAGTCAATATGGGGTCTTATATGTGATTTATAAAATTGGAGTAAGGTTTTCTCCTTACAACCTCAGGGTGTGGAAAGAAGTCTTTTTAGTATATTTGCTTTTCTATAGCATTTTTTTATTGTGTTTGAAATGTGGAGGAGGAAATTAAATTTTTGGTCAAGCATGAGACCTAGGTAATTAATATGATTATCTTCTGGAATAGTTGTTTTTATTTAGAGTTAGTTATGCATTAACATGGTTTCACCTCCGGTGAAATTGGATTATTTTTGAATTGGTGGGTGCAATGGGTAAATATGAATGTTGAGAGAATTTTTCAAACTGGAAAAGTGACTTTTGCAGATTTGACTGTGCTATCTGAAAAGTGTTGCCAGAAGACCATAGCACCAGATCATCAGCATATTGTAGATTCGTGTGGGGTAGGTTCATGTCCCAGAGATATAGGGCAAATAGGAGGCAACTGAGGACTGCTACCTGAGGTAGGCCTTTGGATATTGTCTTTTGGGGTGAAGAGGCTGAACCAACACAAACAATGAAACTTCTCACTTCTATAAAGGATTTAATAAAAGATACTAGCTTAGGGGATGCTCCAAGGTTTGCAAGTTTATTTAAAAGGATTTGGCGGTTCACATTGTCATATGCCCCTTCAAAATCTAGGAAAGCTGCAACTAGGACATTATTTTTACAGAAAGATTCATTTATTGCATTTGTTAGCAAAATGAAAGCATCTGTTGAGGAGTGGTATTTCCTGAATCCAGTTTCAGTGTGTGGGATCATATTATTTTTTTCAACAAACCAGAGGAGTCTGTGATAAATAATTTTCTCCATTATTTCCCCCATCACAGGTGTAATCATTATGGGCCTATAAGACTCAGGGTTACCTTTTGGTTTATTTTTCTTTAGGATTGGTAGGAGGGACGAACATTTCCATATATTGGCGAACCTAGAAGATGCCCAAGCGTGATTATAACAATTTAGCAGTTATTGTTTGTACGAAGGTGTGAGATTCTTTATTCATGTAGGGTGTATATTGTCATAGCTGCCGCTAGTTTTGGTCCTAATATGATGTATTGCATTATTCAATTCCTGGTTTGAAAATGGATTAGTTATGTACTCGGATCCTGGGCGTGGTTGGTAACTAGGGTTCATAGGAATTTTGACAGTTTGCTTTGATTATTTGATGTTAGCTTATTAACAAAAAGAGTTGCAAATAGGTTAGCCTTTTCATTATCATTGTCATAATGGGTATTATTATGTATAAGCTCATACAGGAATGGGTTGGGAGAAGTCTTTTTCCCACATATGTGGCTTATGACTTTATGTATAATTGGCTCATGCGTTTCTCTGGAGAGATTATTTGCAAAATTATTCCAGTATTTATATTTAGCATCTATTATAGTCCTTTTTAGATTAGATTCTAGTTGTAATTTTTTTAAATATGTAGAAGGTGATGGTTTTTTTATGAATTCTGTCCTAGCTGCCTTTTTTATCCTCCATTTATTTAGGCACTTATTTGTTCACCATGCTTTAGGAATTTGTTTAGGGAATGTTTTCTTAGGTGTTGTCCTGGGAATAGCATGATTAGCTGTATTTATTAGTAAAGATGTCAACGCTTCAGCATGTGTGTCAACTGTTGTGTTAGAAATGCATGAACTTTGGGTGAAACTTGTAAATTCTTCTTCTTCTATTTAACAGCACGGCGGGCTTTTCAGTAAAACTATTTAGCCCTTTTCCTTTTGCTTCACTCTGTGGGCTACAGAGCTACTGGCTTGATTGCCTCATATTTATTAGATATATTCAGATATCTTTCAGCAGATCTTTCGACTCTAGGAGTTCAAATATAAGATGATAGATGTCGATTTCTATGCTCTGTGTGCGGGTATAGTTGGCTAGGCTCTTGGCTGATAGGGGGATTTTGTGGTGTTTGAAGTACTTTAACAGTTTAGAAAGCAAGGTATGTTGTGCAGACATCAGCATATTACATTCAAATAGGCAATGGTCAATTGTTTCATTATTCATATTACAATGCCTGCAAAGAGGGGACAGGGGAATTGAACCACTTGAATTAGAAAGCTTATATGAGAATGAAAGGAAACTTAGTCCATTTGTTCCAGAACGAATTCTATGATAAATTTTAGAAAGATACTTATTGGAAAAGGGGGAAAGGATAGGATTGATCTTATTACAATTAATATCTGATAGCCTCCTAATTGGGATTGGTCTCCCACTTGGCTGGTCAATATTTATAGCATTTTTGGCTATTTCATCAACCTGATGATTACCACTTATGCCAGAGTGGCTAGGAATGTACTGAAAGTAAGATTTTATGCCACTTGAAGCAAGAGTATCAACAATACTGAGACAATGATAAGTGTCAATGTCCAACTTATATTGAGGAGCTGAGGCCAGCAACTCAAGGCTTGATAAAGAGTCAGAATAAATGATAATATTATTCGAATTTTCAATCAAAGATTGGTTTTGCAAAAGGTGTTCTAATGCCATGATTATGGCATTTAACTCAGCAGACATTATACATAAATTATTAAATAATCTCTCGCCCATTGCAATTTTCAGGTGAGGAAGGAAAACACCACTTGCAACCTTCTCATTCATTTTTGACCCGTCAACAAACATTTGGAAGTGATTTTTATAGGTAATTGTATTGAGTTCTGCAAATTTTTTCTGAACAAAAGCAATGGGGGTTAAATCTTTATTACATTTTGAAAATTCAGTATTCATTATGGAAAATGACCAATTCCATGGAGGGGATTGGGGGAAAGTAGGTGCAATAGACCTTGCTGGAACAGGGAACTTCTTTTGAATATTGGCATACTCATCTACAATACCTCTATACATTGCTGGATTTCTTAACCATTTATGTAACGTGTGTGAGCTATTTGATTCAATTTTTGTAAGATGTTTTATCAAGAGAAAGCTACATCTCTCCCTTATTGTTGTTAATCCACTCTCCATAAGCAGAAACTTGATGCTTGTGGGTTTCCTAAGACCAAATATGAGACGTATTATATCATTTTATATTGTTTCAATTTTCTGCATCTGGGTCTTTGCACATGCACCATAGACAATGAGCCCATAGTCAATATGGGGTCTTATATGTGATTTATAAAACTGGAGTAAGGTTTTCTCCTTACAACCCCAGGGTGTGGAAAGAAGTCTTTTTAGTATATTTGCTTTTCTATAGCATTTTTTTATAGTGTTTGATATGTGGAGGTGGAAATTAAGTTTTTGGTCAAGCATGAGACCTAGGTAATTGATATTATTATCTTCTGGAATAGTTGTTTTATTTAGAGTTAGTTTTGCATTAACATGGTTTTGCTTCCTGTGAAAATGGATTATTTTTGACTTGGTGGGTGCAATGGGTAAATCTGAATGTTGAGAAAATTTTTCAAACTGGAAAAGTGACTTCTGCAGATTTGACTGTGCTATCTGAAAGGTGTTGCCAGATGACCATAGCACCAGATCATCAGCATATTGTAGATTCGTGTGGGGTAGGTTCATGTCCCAGAGATATAGGGCAAATAGGAGGCAACTGAGGACTGCTCCCTGAGCTAGGCCTTTGGATATTGTCTTTTGGGGTGAAGAGGCTTAACCAACACAAACAATGAAACTTCGCACTTATATGAAGGATTTAATAAAGGATACTAGCTTAGGAGGTACTCCAAGGTTTGCAAGTTTATTTAAAAGGATTTGGTGGTTCACATTGTCATATACCCCTTCAAAATCAAGGAAAGCTGCCACTAGGATATTATTTTTGAGAAAGATTCATTTATTGCATTTGTTAGCAAAATGAAAGCATCTGTTGAGGAGTGGTATTTCCTGAATCCAGTTTGAGTGTGTGGGATCATGTTATTTTTCTCAACAAACCAGAGGAGTCTGTGATAAATCATTTTTTCCATTATTTTCCCCATCACAGGTGTAATCATTATGGGCCTATAAGACTCAGGGTTATCTTTTGGTTTATTTTTCTTTAGGATTGGTAGGAGGGACAAACATTTCCATATATTGGGGAAAATAGAAGATGCCCAAGCATGATTATAACAATTTAGCAGTTCTTGTTTGTATGAAGGTGTGAGATTCTTTATCCATGTGGGGTGTATATTGTCATAGCTGCTGCTAGTTTTGAACCTAATATGATGTATTGCATTATTCAATTCCTGGATTAGTTATGTACTTGGATCCTGGGCGTGGTTGGTAACTTGGGCTCATAGGAATTGTGGACAGTTTGCTTTGATTATTTGATGTTAGCTTATTAACAAAAAGAGTTGCAAATAGGTTAGCGTTTTCAATATCATTGCCATAATGGGTATTATTATGCATAAGCTCATACAGGAGTGGGTTGGGAGAAGTCTTTTTCCCACATATGTGGCTTATGACTTTATGTATAATTGGCTCATGCGTTTCTCTGGACAGATTATTTGCAAAATTATTCCAGTATTTATATTTAGCATCTATTATAGTCCTTTTTAGATTAGATTCTGCTTGTAATTTTTTTAAATATGTAGTAGGTGTTATTTTTTTATGAATTCTGTCCTAGCTGCCTTTTTTATCCTCCATTTATTTAGGCACTCATTTGTCCACCATGCTTTAGGAATTTGTTTAGGGAATGTTTTCTTAGGTGATGTCCTGGGGATAGCATGATTAGCTGTATTTATTAGTAAAGATGTCAAGGCTTCAGCATGTGTGTCAACTGTTGTTAGAAATGCATGAACTTTGGGTGAAACTTGTAATTTCATCATTTAGCTTATTTTGGAAAATAGACCAATTTGCTTTAGTGTTGATATATTTGGAGGTATGAGATGAAGTTTCAGCAGGTTCATTTAGGGAGCAAACTATAGCAAAGTGGTCTGTACATAGACTATCAATTTTATTTATGTAAATTTTGTTCAACAAATTTAAAGACACAATTTGTAGGTCAATTGTGGAGAATTTGCCACTTTTGGGGTTAAAATATGTATTCTAATAACAAATACATAATTAACTAATTAACAAATACATATTTAGGATCACCATAAAAGCTGATTCTTAGATTTAATGCAAACAGCAAACATGAATGAAGTCCTACATATGACTTTTTATGCCTTTCTTATATAGAGCAAACCTCAATAAAGTCATACAGATGACTTTTTACACCTCCTGCTATTACATAGAGAAAACAACAATAGGTCATACAAATGGCTTTTTATAGCATAGGCCTACATGATTTCATTTATAGAGTAGCCTAAATAAAGTCATACAGATGACTTTTTAATATATCATTCTACTATAAAGTATTATGAATAAAGTCATACAGATGACTTTTCATGTCTGCTGCTATTATAGAGCAAACATAAATAAAGTCATACAGTTGACTTTATAATATATCATTCTACTATAAAGCATTATTAATAAAGTCATACAGATGACTTTTTATACCTCCTGCTATTATAGAACAAACATATATAAAGTCTTACAGATGACTTTTAATACCTCATATTAGTATAGAGCAAACATGAATAAATTCTTACAAACGACTTTTTGTTGTTTTCTCTATGTATCAGTGGGGTAATATAATTTCTTCTGTATGACATTTTAGTGGATCATATATTAAATAATAAAACCAAAATGTCTTTTGTATAACTTTATTTGTACTGACTTGACTTATGTCCCATCCATCCTTGAAGGTCGTTTTGGGGCCTCTTTTTTAACCAGTTCATTGATGTGCCTCCTGTAGGTACTTCTGTTGTCGGCCAGGCGGCAGGTTGTAAGGTGAAAAGTTTTCTTTCCATCTCCTCGGAGGGCAACCTCTGGGTCGAGAACCGTGTACTCGTCCATCAAAGGTTATCTTTGGGAGACGAGTGCTAGCCATGCGTTGTATATGTCCAAGCCATTTGAGTTGTTGTAGTTTTATTTTGTCCAGTATTGTAAATTTGACTTTCAGATTATGGAGAAGCTTGGAGTTGGAGATTCTGTCATGGAAGGTGATACCAGCGATGCGTCATAGGGATTTGGTTTCAAAGGCAGCTAGGCAGCGTTGATTGTCTGTTTTAAGCGTCCAAGATTCACAGGCATAGATGGCGATTGGAATAATGAGGGAGTAGAAGAGTCTCGTTTTGAGAGTTGTTGTTAAGTTCTTATTCCTCCAAATGGGCATCAGAGCTTTAAAACCGGAGTTTGCAAGTATCAGGCGTCTCTTGATGTCTTTGAGTTGGTTGTTATCATAAGTAAGTAAGCTCCCAAGGTAGGCGAAGCCTTCCACCCACTCAATGGTACCTTCACCAAGCTGAAGGCTGAGATTTACATGTGAATCGAATTTGCGTGAACGCTGTTAACGCTGTTGAACGCTGTTAGCCTGAGATTGTAGGTCTTGAGGGGACTCGGCTATTAGGACTATGTCATCAGCATATGCCAGTTTTTCTATCACCACTCCTCTGACAAGGGCGCCGGGTACGTTATCTGTGAGTGAAAGGGCTGCAGTTAGGAAGAGATTAAACAGCTCCAGTGATATTAGGCAACCTTGTAGTACTCCGGTAGAGGTTTTGAAGCTCTCGGTAAGTCCCTCTCCCGTCATGACGTGGCTACTGAACTTCTTATACATGTCTTTGATCAGCGAGATCAGGTTGGATGGGATGCCAAAGTGAAGAAGGATGTGCCATAGACCTTCTCTCCATATCCAATCAAAAGCTTGTTTAAAGTCTATGAAAAGGTGGTAGATGCTGCGGTCAAGATCGCTATACTTTTCCATGATCTGCCGAACAGTGAATATCTGATCAATTGTTGATCTATTAGGTCAGAAGCCGGCTTGGTATTCCGGAATGACCAGTGAGGAAATGGCTTGTATACGCCCGAGCATGACTCTGGTGAGGGTTTTTGCTGCGTGGATGGTAAGACTTATTGGGCGGTAGTTGTCGCAGACAGCTTTAGATCCTTTCTTATGCAGGGGAATTATCGTGGCTTCGCACCAGGGTGAGGGGAAGTGACATTTTTCCCAAGCAGCTGTGGCAATTTTGTGGTAAAGGTCAAGGAGTGATTTGCAGCTTACTTTCAGTATTTCGGGGTGGATTCCACCGGGGCCGGCAGCTTTGTTTGTTCTCAAGTCTCTGATAGCTGCTTCTATTTTAGAGTGAAGAGGGGAGGACTTGGATCTGTAGAGGTTATAGGGAAAGTGTTGAGAATTGTTGGGTCTGGGTGGATTTCCAGATTCAGTTTATTTTTAAAATGGTTTTTCCATCGTGAGCGGAACCCGTCTGTGGATTGTATTTGGTTTCCATGTTTGTCGAGAAGGGAGGACGCTTTGATTTCCTTCTTTTTGGCCAATTCCCGCACTCTTCTATACATGTAGTGGGGGTCTCCTTTCTTGAAGGCCGATTCACATTGATCACACGTTTCTTTAATAAAAGCACGTCTGATGGATTTCTCAACAGCTTGTTTGAGTTGCTTGTACCGGTCCCTACTTTCTTTATCATGCTTGTTCGTGAGTTGGCGCTTTTCGTCGTAGAGTGAAGTGATCTCGTCTGTTATCCAAAGATTCTGAATGTTTTTTTTGGGTACCCAGTGTGGAATGAGCAACATCACATATGATATGTGTGCTGCTAGTCACCAGGTTGTCAATTTCTTCCTTAGACAGGATAGGTGGAGATCTCGACGTGAGCTCCAAAATTTTTTTGTATAGAATAGTGATATAGGTCATACGTGTTTTCGTCTTTCAGTAGATCTACTCAAAACTTGAGGGTTTTCTGAGATAACTTTGATGCTGTTTTAAGTCTTGTTTTGAACTTAGACATGACAAGCGAGTGGTCGCTGTCAAAGTTGCCACCAGCTAGCGTGACTGTGTTTAGGACAGACATTTTCCAATGTCTAGACACAAGGATATAGTCTATGAAGTTTTTAGTTTTTCCATCCGGTGAGGTCCAGGATGTCTGACGGCAAGGTCTGTGCTTGAACAGTGTGTTTGTAATGACTAAATCACTGTCTCTGCAGAATTTGATAAGGCGTTCTCCTCTTCTGTTCATTTTTCCATGTCCAAATTTGCCCATTACATCTTTGTGTCCTGTGTGTTTTTTTCCGACGATGGTGTTGAAGTCACCAATGACAAAGATTATGTCCTTTTTAGAGACAGAATCAACCAGACTTTGAAGCTGGAGATAGAAGTTTTCAGACTCTTCGTTGTGTCTGCTGGAATCCGGAGCATATACTTGGATAATTGTGAGGTTGGTGGGTGAACCTTTCAGGCAGATCATCAATGTCATCTGCATTACTTTATTCATGTTTGCTCTATAATAGTGTAAGATATAAAAAGTCATCTGTATGACTTTATTCATGTTTTCTCAATAATAGTGAGATATATAAAAGGTCATCTGTATGACTTTATTTTTGCTGGCTCTATAATAGCATGAGGTATAAAAAGTCATTTGTATGACTTTATTTTATGTTTGCTCTATAAAAGAATGAGGCATAAAGTCATCTGTATGACATTCTATCATTCTACATAATAGGAGAAAGCAAGATATTGTCTTCAGTTTGACTTTATACTACATTTGTTAACTCTATACAAGAGTTAATGACAATTTTCTATTGATCAGATATATATAAATTTTTAGCTATATTGTCATATTTAGGCCTAGGGGTAAAGTTCAACCAAATCATATTATTGAGTTTGGACAAAATTGAATAAACCATTCAATCCCTTTTTTTAAACTGATAACAAATATAATAATAATTTCTATCAGAAATGAATTTCAGCCCCCCCCCCATATATGCCACTTCAGGGGTAGGGTAGGTCCATATAGGAGGGGCGGCCGGGAATAATCATTTCCCATAGAAATGATTATTATATTTGTTATCAGCATAAAAAAAGGCATTGAATGGTGTATTCACTTTATTTCTAACTCAATAATATGATTTGGTAGAACTTTACCAGTCTAGGTAACCTAAAAAGAAATGAATACACAATAAATTTCATCTTTTGACCCTTGGCTCACAGTGATGCAGGAAAATAGCAGAAATATTCACACAGAAAAAGTTTAATACAGTAATTGAAGTCCAATACTGGTATAATATTTTAAAACCACAGGAGCAGACTAAATAGAATCCTAGAAGAAAAGAAAATATTTTGAAAGGCTAGCCTATTCTAACTGCACCTTATAAATAATATATTTATTTCCAAATGTTTATTTACCTGGAAATTTCTTCCCAGACCAACCTACCATAGCTTTTTTAAATTTCATATTCACTACATAAGACATGGGAACCAAAATGACCAGGTTTAAGCAAAGTAAGGTGGGGGAAAATGCATAGTGGAATTGCAGTCAAAATATATTAACTACATTAATTATTTACACATGGAGGAAGAATTGTTTGCTTAGCCTACCTTCCCTCTTATTGGCCCCAATTATTATAGGCTTTGCCCATACCCCTGTTCTACTACCTATATACCCTTCATTTCCTTCCAAGAAAAGAATGCTAAACTCTCCCAAAAGGAAAGAATGCATATTCAACTTACAAAAAAAGAGATTAGCCAGAATTATTATTTTTGCTTTAGCGCCGATGAAACCACTTCCTGAGTTGATGCTGTCAACATTTAATTTATAAGGTCTGTTATTTACTATCAGGGTTGCCAACTGGGCATATTTTATGTCCAAAGGACATATTCCTGTGTGCTGGGACACAATGACACAATAGGGCAAAAAAGGGACATATTTAGACATTTAGGACATAAAAGGGACATATTTTGCAAATTTATCACATAAAATAGAATATTTCCCTGCTGGATACATATTTTTGTAAAAAAAAAAAATCGTTTTTCACCAAATCAGCATTAAAATTACTTTTCTAGCACAAAATTACTCAACAATTTATTTTCTACTAATTTTTGACAGATGTTTTTTTTTTACAAATGTTATTATTTTTTGGAGTTGCTTGCTCTTTCCTGCAGACATCTATTTGAAAATACTCTTGACATTCTTTGTAAGTCTCTATTCTTTTGTCAATAAACAATTTTAATTTCTCCTTGCTTTTACACTTCAGTCAAGATAATAGGCAAGCAGGCCCTTTTTAGTTAACAGTTGCTTCCGGCTTTCAATAGCCAGGCAAAAACATCTGTCTGTTTATCAAGTATTACTAACTGAAAATGAAAAGTTTGCGAAGAAAAAAATTAGATTCTTAATGATCTGGAATCAATTTCAATATCCATAGATGTACCAAAAAACTGATTCCTGATTCCAAGTATATGATATTTTTTAAATATAGTGTTACCCATTAGTGGGCCTGAGAAAATTTGCCAAATTTTCGAAAAAGGTGAAAAACACCCATAAAAGTCAAAGAATTTTAATGGAAATCACATCATCTGATTCAGCTCCTATCTATAAAAATGAAATTTTAATATGTTTACCAGAAGAAGCATTACGGATTTGTGTTTATTTGTTGCTGTTGCTTTTTCCAAGGGTGATCATATCAAACCAAGGGTACTAGAATTTCACAAGAGGGCTCATTCAAACAAAAATTAAAAGATCTAGTGTCTTTTATATGTGACAATTTTTAGAAGAATTATATAGAGGAATTTTTCCTAGAAAAATTTTCTACAGAGGGGGTGGATTTCCTGGGAAATTATCAGAAATAAATACACAACTAGTTTTTTCTGCCAAAAGTAAGAAGTGACATTACAACTTAAAATGTACAGAAATTATTCCATATATGACAGGGCTACTTTTTTCTAAACACCCCCTCTTTACACTAATGTTTGACCTTTTGTACAATTTTCTTAAGAACGATTCTTGAAACATAAGGACTGTGCCACCCTTGGAGTAAGCCTCTCCCTAAAACCTTGATGAGTAGATTCCTGGAGAGGAGTAGATCCACCACTCTCTCGCCACGTTTTCTTTTCCTTAGATGCATTCAAAAGAAATTTTGACATAGATAATGTGTTAGAAATCGTTCAAAGAACACATAACAATGGCCTCGGTATTTACACAACCCATAAGAGTCCTGGGACAAGGGTTGTAAGTTATGCCTCAGGGGCATTATTATAAGGTTTTATGGAAAGGGTAGTTGTATAAACTTTAGATGGGGCTCATTTGATTGAAGTTTAGTGCCCTTTATAAGAGTCAAAAGTGATTTGAGGGCACCCCCCCCACGCCTATCATTTCCAAAAACCAGCATCCAATCAGAATTTGTAGACATCTATTTTGTTCAGCATTGTTCTAAGGTCCAGTTATTTTGCCTTTGGGGATGTCACCCCCCAAATCGAAGGGCAACCCGGCTTACCTAGTGCTCTGCAACTTCACTCGACTCCTGGATTGTACCTTATGACATGTGCAATCAATACTCTGATTGACAAAAAGCTACCAAAAGAAGTGAAAATGCTGAACCTCATTCTAACCATACCTGTCAAGCAGAACTCTTGTAGGTGAGCCTTAAGCTCTGAAAACGAGTTTTTTACTGTTTACATGTGTATTATGACTTTTTTGCTTTCACACTTGTACATTTTTATGGATGAACTAAATGAATCTTTTTTGTTTTCATTATATTCGATGTTCACTGACCATTTTGAAAAAGGTTTACAATATATAAAAAACTAGTTTCTGAGATTTCAAGACGGACATATTAGACAAAAGATGGACATAATTTGTTTGAAAAGGACACATTTTTGGATGCTCATAAGACATATTCATTGACCAAAAAGTTGACAACCCTGTTTACTATAATGTATTAGGCCCGTTTTTTAGCACTAAGATCTTGCATCTTTCTGCAAAGATTATCGTTTTTTAACTCATCTTTGTTCTAAGATATTACAGCTCACTGATGTTAGCAAAAAGTGTGAAGACCGCCACTGTTCTGCCATATAGAACAATTAACAAAGCATCTTAGAACAAAGATTAGTTAAAAAACGATAACCTTTGCAGAAAGATGTAAGATCTTAGATGTAAGATCTTAGTGCTAAAAACCGGCCTAATAAGACCATAACATTCTTCCTTTATAAAGTGTAATGCACTTTACTGATTACATTATCATAGTTTTCTTCATATTTATCTACATCTTAAATAATATTTATTCAACAATTTCTTTGAAATTCCTATATAGTCCAGGACCATATTTAGAACCATCAGGAGGGGGTGCATTGCCTGCACAGCATAGGCCTAAACAAACTTATCAGGTAATACCACATAGATAGCCCTTTTGACTACTAGCATTACCAAACCCGAGGTTCAATTACAGTCTAGGCTACTTTTTATAGGTCATTTGACCTATTTTAAAGTCAATCAGGCTTTTTATAACCTCTAAAATATAATTTTCTAAAATAACTTGCCAAACAGCCTGAATTTATTTGAATAACAATCAAGTCATTTTATAATTTTCTGTAGCCTAACACCTTTCTATCTGGACAGATCCAGATTTCGACTATTTTATCTTTTCTTTACTTATAGTTTGCCAAATTTCATTCAAAATTATTCAGTTATTCATCTTCTTGCTTGGGTAGAATTACGGACAATTTGCTCATTTTATAAGGCTAGAATTATTCCTTAATGACGTAAGAATGAATACAATTATGCATGTTAAATTCGGATTAGCTTACCTGGTTAACGTAGGCTTGAAAAAATCTGATCCTATTTTGTGATCTTTTGCTTAATCTTGAAAAATAAGTGGAATCATCTAGAATAGAATGGAATAGAATTTTATTTTAAAAATTACTATCACAGCATGATCGTCGAATTTGAATTTACGTCCAAAAAAAAGCCCTATATATATCTCAAAAGCACTATTCAGATATATATATATATATATATATATATATATATATATATATATATATATATATATATATATATATATATATATATATATATGTGTGTGTATATATATATATATATATATATATATATATATATATATATGTGTATATATATATATATATATATATATATATATATATATATATATATATATATATATATATATATATATATATATATATATATATATATATATATATATATATATATATATATATATATATATATATATATATATATATATATAATCTTCAGAACGTGACGTTCACGTCAAAAATGATTCATTGTAAAAAAAAATACACTGAACAAAAATTTTACGATTAGTTAAAAAGTCAAAATTAAAAACAAATAGAAAAAATAAAATTAATGAAAATACATAAAAAATATGATGGGTCAAAATTTAGAAATTTTTGTTGTAAACATTTACGAAACTAGGTATAAAACTTTTCGCTAACTGCTGATGGGCACAATGTACCAGATGAAGTTTCTCAACAGGCACTGCAACCCTGCGCGGGAGTCGTTTTATTGTGGGTTGTGGGGGGGAAAGGGGTTTGTGGATTGGGTGGATCAGAGGTTTTTTTTTCAAAATCCTTGCAGAGTTTCTCTCTTCTTTTTTTCAGAGTTCGCATTTTAAACTTTGTCCTGCAGCTCTTCATACAACATTTCTACCTGCTTTGATACTATCATTAGAGCTCTTTTCTGAGCTTGTTCGATCCTGGCGCTTTGCTCAGTAGTCAGTCTAAAATGTCATACAGGAGCTGCATATTCCAGAATTGGGCGAATAAAGGATGTAAATATTCCAAGGTGATCTGGAAGGGCGCCATGTTTTGACATAAGCTTGAGCATCTGCAGCCCAGCATTACCCTTTTTTACTAGACTAGATGCGTTTGCTTTCTATTTTAAATCATTGGTAATAATAACTCCCAAGAGTTCAATTTTCCTGACCTTAACAGAATCAGAGATAGTTGGTAGAAAATTTGGTCCAGAAGAATTTAAAAATGAAATAGTTAAAATTGGAGACTTGCAATCATTTACTTTCATATTTGAACTAGAAGCTTTAGCCTTCACGTTATCAATTAAAATTTGAGCTATAATGCATTCATTTGCTTCACAAATTTCTCCAAGGGTAAGGTCGTCAACATATTTCCAGCGGCCTTTACAATCATTAGCAATATTATTGATCATAACTAGAAAAACAATAGGACCCAGAATGATACCTTGAGGTACACCACAAAAATGGCTCGGGTTCAGAGAAGGACTTCTTATATTTTAAAATTTGGAACCTATCTATTAAAAAACTCTGAATCATTTTCACAACAGGAACATTCACTCTAAAATCAATTAAAAGCTTAGAAATTAAAATGTTAAGATCAATCAAACCGAAACCCTTTTTAAAATCAATTGTTATTAAGTTTAGCCATTTACCAAGTTCATCAACAAGTTCATCATCATTTTAACTCCTGAGTAGATATCTCTGGGGGAACATTATAATCTACTATTTTTGTTGGTGATTGTTTTGGGTTCCAATTAGATGCAATAATTGGGGTATTCAGAAGGGATTTAAGGTTAATTATTGTATCTGCTGATTTCTGATCTTCTACAGCTATTAGCAGAGATCCATCACGGTTAATGTTAAGAGAGAACATTGGTTTTAGCAATTAAAAATTGCAACTCTTATTGCAGTGATCATTTTTATTTCAAAGGGGGTAGTGGGAGTAATTTTAAGGTAAATTCCTAAGTTTTTGGAGGGAGGATCTTGTGCAGGGAGAGGGAAAATGCTTTTAATTGGGGAGATTTTTTTCCTTTTTTTAGAACTTCTAGAGAGGACCTCTTGAAACCCATTATCATCGTTTATGGTTACATTAGCCCCTACACTGATCATTATCCTATTCTCAGAATTTGAGCTATCATTAGAACTTTGAGATAGCTTGCTTGACCAGCCAGGATGGGTATCTTTCACTATGACACTTTCACTGGAATTTGATTTGGGATCTGGGGGGACTTTTTTTTTGGAGGACTTCTAATCATTGCCTATTGGAAAAAGCTTTAAACACAAAAATAAAACTAAGAACAAGAAGGGAAAATAGATGATATCAAACCGTCTGCACTATACTATGGGGAGGATAAACACCACAGTATAGCCCTGAGGAAGACTTGAGCAGAATTGGTTTGGTAAAACTGCTGATTAGAAGCGATAATAATCACAAGAAATATATTTCGATTTTCTTATAAGGTTGCTGTTGTGTTGATATCTTCTGCCAAGTTGTCTACCATAACACTGAATGAGATGGGTCCAGTTATATTACCTTGAGGTATTCTGTTATAGACTGGTAGAGGTTCAGAATAAGTATTCATGTATTTGACCACTTAAGATGGTTGGCTTAAAAATGATGAAATAATTTTTACCAGAGAGGGATCGATTTGGAATTCACGGGAAAGTTTATCAACTAAAACACTATGGTCAACATAATCGAAAGCCTTTCCCAGGTCAACTGAGATGAGATTGGCCCAGGTATTTAGTGTCTCTAGGTTTTTCAACATTGTGTCATACATATTTACTAGGTAGTGCGACATTGATACTTTTGGGATGTTTTCAAATTGCCGGATTTCAATACGTTGTGCAATTGAGACAATAAGCCAGTAAGACCAAAATGACTCATGCAGCATTGATAAATCTGGCATTAATGTTATTGGTTTAACTTTGTCAAAATCAACCACTGTAACTTTTTTAGGAACTGGAGTTACATAGCCTAGTTTCCAAGGAACTGGGACTTCGCCTATTTTTGTGATCTTGTTGACAATATCTACTAGTGGCTCTGAGATTTTATTGGAGAAAGCTTTTACAAGTGCAATCGGAATATCTACGGGGCAGATACTGGTTCTTTTTAATATTTGAATTTATTTGTATAGTTGTTTAGGTTCGTTCCCACAAATGAGTTTTATTTCCTCATACCATTTTTTGGATTGGCACTGCATAAGTGATTTATTTTGTTTTTGTAGAAATCTTATGCAGCCCTACGAAGTTGCTTCTATAAATTTTTCCTTAATTTGTTGGCCTCAAGAATTTTTCCTTCTTTAAGGCATTTAATTTTTTCAAGAATTATTTTTGTAAGGTTATGATTGAAGAACTGTTTGTCGGTTGAACACTTTTTGGTCTTTTTTACCAGGAATGATCCAATGTAGTGTTTAGTTAGGAGTCCATAGAGCCGTGAGACTTTGTCATTAACATCTTCTGCATTTATAATTTCGCTCCAGGTTTCGCTTGCTATCCAATTTCCGAATTCCAATTAGCTTTTATCTATTACTGGTCTGGAGCAAATTTCGATAACCTTATAATTGTGTTTGGCCTCAAAATCTGGGATAATTTTAATTGAATAATGGTAGCTACCACCGACTGCAGGAAGCAGAGTTGGTTTTTTATAGTACTGTTTTATATTAGTGTAAATAACATCTAGTTGGGTGCCTCCTTTCGTTGTTGGGAAATCTACCATTTCTTTGAGATTAAAATTACGGCAAGCTGAGTCTAAAGATAAATCATTTTTATCCCCTAATAAAAAGATTCCGGCGTAAGGATATTTTATTTGATTTTGATCAATACTGCCATTTATTTTTTCTATGAATTTCTGTTTTGATTGTAGGTTTTGATTGGGAGCGAAATAGAAAAGTCCAACCATAATAATATTTAATGGACAGGGCAAAACCTTGGGTCTAATACACATCCAAAGAATTTCTTCGAACTCATTAAAATCTGGTGGTGGACTTGGTCTTGGGCATAAATATTCTCTAACAAACAGCAGAATGCCTCCCCGTTTTTTCCCCAGAGGATGGTCATGGGGCCTTAATTTGTTAAATTTATGGTAGCCATTTAAATTTAGTAAAGATGGATCTGGGTTATGCACCTCCTTGATGAAAATAACGTCGAGATCCAATAGTCCTGCAGTTATGCTTACTTCCGAAAGCTTGTCGAAATTCAAGCTTTCGTTATTACTTAGATATATTTTTGGGAAATTGTAACGTGAAGCGTCACAATATTTTTCAAATGACTTATATTTATTATTTTGAAGGTGGTTTTTTGTGGCTAGGGGAGTCTGGACTTTTTTTTTCTTTAAGGGGGGTACAGTTTGGGGGGGTGGTAAAATTGATATATTAAGACAATTTGTATTTGCTTCCAAATAATTCACACCTGGGTAATTCTTGTGTGATGAGGTTTCTGGGGATAAAATTGGGGGGGGAGGTGAATAGGGGAGACATCGAGAGAGACGGGATCCTTTTGAAAGGGTGGGTTGATTTGTAGACATAGGCTGTATACGAGAGGAGGTTCGGTGTAAAGAGTGGAAATTCTTTGCGAGGGATGAAACATTGGCTGGTGATTGACGTCGTAAGTCTTTGAAGGGAGGAACTATACTTTGGTTTGGCGAATTCGGCGTTGGTAGAGAAAAAGGTGGTGTTTTTTCGGTATTTTTGGGGAAAACTTGGGGCTAAAAAACGGGGACTCTGATGCGAAGAAGATTTACGAATGTGTAAGAATGAACAGTTAAGACTAAAATACATTCCACTGTTAAATTTTTGGCAGGGTCTAAGGTGGGGAAGATTATAGTTCGGGTTTTGACAGGAGCCTGAATTTAAAAAAAGTATACACGAATGGACAAACCTGCAAGAAAAGCCTCTATTACACTTATTATTCAGATGAAATTTACAAGCGACATTCCTTACCTTGGAATTGTCGCTAACGTCATCAAAATTACTGGAATATTTGTACACACAGCTGTTAACACAAGTCATCTTCTCCATCGGTTTAATGTTCGCCTTTAATTCACTTTAATTCACTGAATTCCGCTTCAGTGTTTGTAAGGTCTGACTGGCAAAAAGCATCTTTAGTATGAACTGGAGGGGGTTGTCTGACGCATATTTGGGGCTTCAATTTCAGATTTACTGCTAGGAGAAGCTATTAGAGCTAAACAATCAGTTGGACAAGCGGCATCAGACTTGGACTGGCGACTGACTGTATGGATTTAGAGGTAAGCCTATTGTCTTTCAATATGTCTATAAAGCTTTCAGTTGACATCCGTCTTCTAGATCTTGGAGTAAGTTGCAGTGACAATACCAAAGTAGAAGGTGAGGAAAGACTGAGACTACTTACAGGTGGTTCTTGTTTTGAAATGCAATCCAAGCATAGCCAGCCACTTTTCCACTTTAATATTTCAATGCCTGCACATTTGTCACGTCCAGCATGGTAATGGCACTTGCAACTACTGCATTGCGCTGAATTTCTAGTAATTCTTAATCGGCACTCAAGACATCTTAACATATTTACCTCTGAGAGAAACTGGGTCAAAGAATTTCAGCTGGATATTGTCAAAGAGAGTATCAGTTATTACATGTTAACACGTAGGGAGCTAAATAGTGACTGAAATAGTGGCTGATAGAAGAGACATTATATTTTTTTTTTAGTTAGAAAACCAAAATTTTGAAAATATCAAATATAAGTGAAAATTTGGGGTAAAAAATCGGTTTGTTTTTTTGCAAAATTTGATCTTCTTATTATTGTTTTCCTCAACTCATCGACCTCTCCCGTTTATGTATTTGAAACCTACGGAAATTGCTGTTTATGCTTTGTAAAACCCAATGCTTTTAGTGCCCCTCATGTTCACTGATATTCATATATTCGTGAGAAAAAAATATCTATTTTTTAGTTCATTTTGGAAATGAATAATTTTTTTTCATTGTTTGACAAGTTGAATTGCATGAACTCTTCTTTTATTTCTTGATAAAAAAAATAAAAGACGTTAAAAAAATTTGACCAGTTTATGCAGAGTACTAAACTGCGCCAATTAGTCACGGCTTCGGCCACGGCTACGATAGTTGTTTATAAAATAAATGAGGCTGTGAGTCTATATTGATTCCTTTTGGTTGGGATTTACGATTCAAATTACAAACTGAAAAAGGCATTTTATGTAAACTAACTTCTGTTTCGTATAGAAACTCAAGACAACGGTTGAAATATTTTTTGTTCGATAAAAAAAAAAAAAAAAAAAAAAACCTGTCACTCGGAATTGCTCAAATCTTCATGTTAGAGCGATGCAAATTTGAAGCTGGAGGAGATGAGACTATTTGAAGCTGGAGGAGGTCAATCTAAAATATTAAACGGGACGGGAGCGATTAAAATGATTTTTTGGGTCTTTTTAAGAAGCTAGATTTATTAAGACCGTTCTTATTGAAATTTAAAAATAAAAAAATAAAAAATCTAGTTGGTTATCTTCTTTTCTGAAAAACTCTAAATTGTGCTGTGTTTATTGGTTTGCCTTTCATTTTGTACGTATTATTCGTAAACTTTTGGTTTAAAACACCAATAATGGCAATTAAAAACAACAACAACAAAATAAGCAAAATAGTAGCCTGGGGTTATATAAATGCATCGGAGGGGGGAAGTTTTTCTAATGTGCAGGTAAACCGGAAGCAGCACTTACAGTTGAATAAAAATAAATTTCCTGCAGGTAAAGAAGCATAAATTTCTATTATTGTATACTTTTTAGGCACCTTTTAAAATTTGAAGGGAGGATTTTTAATGAGATTACGTAAAAATATATTTTTCAAATTATATAGGCGACAAATGTCCCCTCCCCTCTACAAGTAAAGCTCTTTATAGCGATATTAAGGCACCCTGCCTTGAAAATAAACTTTCTTGTCAAAAGTTACGTTTTAGGCAAAAACAATAATCCAGGCTAATCTCTTTTTTTTGTTAGATCAATATGTATTCTTTCATTTTGGGAGAGTTTAGCATTCTTTCCTTGGAAGGAAAAGATGCGTACATAGGTAGTAGAATAGGGTTTTGGGATATAGACCAAGCCTATAATAATTGGGGCCAATAAGAAGGAAAGTAGGCTAGGCAAACAATTCTCCCTCCATGTGTATATAATGATTTTAGTTTTTATAAGCTTGACCACAATTCCAATATGCATTTTTTCCAACCTTAATGTGCCTAAACCTGGTGTTTTTGGCTCCCATGTCTTTAATGTATTGAATATGAAATTAAAAAAAGCTAGGGTAGTTCCATTAGATTATTTATTCTTTTGCATATATTGCTATGCCCTTCTAGAAGGAAACATTGAAAATTTTAGATAAAGATGCCACAATGTTGCCACATACAAAATCCAGGGAATAATGAATAAGCTCTATTTGGTATTAGCTTAAAGTTTTAGTTAGAGTGATAGTAGTTAAGAGTTTTAGTTTTAGAGTTTTCAGTTTTAGCTTAGAGTTTTAGTTAAGAGTTTTAGTTTGGTATTAGCTCACAGTTTTAGCTAGAGTGATATTAGTTGAGTTTTAGTTTTAGAGTTTTGATTTTTAGCTTAGAGTCTTAGCTTAGAGCTTTAGTTTAGAGTTTTAGTTTAGTATTAGCTCACAGTTTTAGTTAGAGTGATAGTAGTTAAGAGTTCTAGAGTTTTGAGTTTTAGCTTAGAGTCATAGCTTAGGGTTTTAGTTTAGAGTTTTAGTTTGGTATTAACCTACAGTTTTAGTTAGAGTGATAGTAGTTAAGAGTTTTAGTTTTAGAGTTTTGAGTCTTAGCTTAGAGTTTTAGCTTAGAGTTTTAGCTTGGAATTAGCTTACAGTTTTAGTTAGAGTGATAGTAGTTATGAGTTTTAGTTTTAGAGTCTTGAGTTTTAGCTCAGAGTTTTAATTTGGTATAAGCTTACAGTTTTAGTTAGAGTGATAGTAGTTAAGAGTTTTAGTTTTAGAGTTTTAGCTTAGAGTTTTAGTTTAGAGATTTAGTTTGGTATTAGCTTACAGTTTTAGTTAAAGTGATAGTACTTAAGAGTTTTAGTTTTAGAGTTTTGAGTTTTAGCTTAGAGTTATAGTTCAGACTTTTAGTTTGCTATTAGCTTACAGTTTTAGTTAGAGTGATAGTAGTTAAGAGTTTTAGTTTTAGAGTTTTGAGTTTTCGCTTAGAGTCTTAGCTTAGAGTTTTAGTTTAGAGTTTTAGCTTGGTATTAGCTTACAGTTTTAGTTAGAGTGATAGTAGTTGAGTTTTAGTTTTAGAGTTTAGACTTTTAGCTTAAAGTCTTAGCTTAGAGTTTTAGTTTAGAGTTTTAGCTTGGTATTAGCTTACAGTTTTAGTTAGAGTGATAGTAGTTAAGAGTTTTAGATTTTAGACTTTTAGCTTAAAGTCTTAGCTTAAGGCCTTTTTTTTAATGGAATGATTCCACAAAAGTTAAGACAAGTCCTCAAATCGCGTGTTTTCTTTTAAAAATTTTACGTTTTATTAAGGAATGACGAGGAGTGGTTCTATTCCTGTCCAACCAAGATAGGAATGGCAAGAATTTGCTCATGTAGCAAGTTTCGTGGATCTGTCCAAAAAGAGTGGTGTTGGGCTATAGAAAATTATAAAATGACTTGATTATTATTCAAAAAAAATTTAGGCTGTTTGGCGAGTTATTTTAGAAAATGACATTTTAGAGGTTATAAGAAGCCTGATTGACTTTAAAATAGGTCAAATGACCTATAAAAAGTAGCCTAGACTGTAATTGAACCTTGGGTTTGGTAATGCTAGTAGTCAAAAGGGCTATCTATGTGGTATTACCTGATAAGTTTGTTTAGGCCTATGCTGTGCAGGCAATGCACCCCCTCCAGAGGGTTATAAATATGGTCCTGGACTATATAGGAATTTCAAAGAAATTGTTGAATAAATATTATTTAAGATGTAGATAAATATGAAGAAAACTATGATAATGTAATCAGTAAAGTGCATTACACTTTATAAAGGAAGAATGTTATGGTCTTATTAGACCCGTTTTTTAGTACTAAGATCTTACATCTTTCTGCAAAGGTTATCGTTTTTTAACTCATCTTTGTTCTAAGATCCTTTGTTAATTGTTCTATATGGCAGAACAGTGGCGGTCTTCACACTTTTTGCTAACATCAGTGAGCTGTAAGATCTTAGAACAAAGATGAGTTAAAAAACTATAATCTTTGCAGAAAGATGCAAGATCTTAGTGCTAAAAAACGGGCCTAATACATTATAGTAAACAGGGTTGTCAACTTTTTGGTCAATGAATATGTCTTATGAGCATCCAAAAATGTGTCCTTTTCAAACAAATTATGTCCATCTTTTGTCTAATATGTCCGTCTTGAAATCTCAGAAACTAGTTTTTTATATATTGTAAACCTTTTTCAAAATGGTCAGTGAACATCGAATATAATGAAAACAAAAAAGATTCATTTAGTTCATCCATAAAAATGTACAAGTGTGAAAGCAAAAAAGTCATAAAACACATGTAAACAGTAAAAAACTCATTTTCAGAGCTTAAGGCTCATCTTCCTACAAGAGTTCTGCTTGACAGGTATGGTCAGAATGAGGGTCAGCATTTTCACTTCTTTTGGTAGCTTTTTGTCAATCAGAGTATTGATTGCACATTTCATAATGTAAAATCCAGGAGTCAAGTGAGGTTGCAGAGCACTAAGTAAGCTGGGTTGCCCTTCAACTAGGGCGGTGACATCCCCAAAGGCAAAATTACTGGACCTTAGAACAACGCTGAACAAAATAGATGTCTACAAATTCTGATTGGATGCTGGTTTTTGGAACTGATAGGTGGGGGGGTTGCCCTCAAATCACTCTTGACTCTTATAAAGAGCACTAAACTTCAATCAAATGAGCCCCATCTGAAGTTTATACAACTACCCTTTCCATAAAACCTTATAATAATGCCCCTGAGGCATAACTTACACCCTTGTCCCAGGGCTCTTATGGGTTGTGTAAATACTGAGGGCATTGTTATATGTTCTTTGGACGATTTTTAATAAATTATCTATTTCGAAATATCTGTTGGATGCATCTAGGGAAAAGAACACGTGTGGAGAGAAGGGTGGATCTACTCCTCTCCAGGAATCTACTCATCAAGGATTTAGGGAGAGGCTTACTCCAAGGGTGGCACAGTCCTTTTGTTTCAAGAATCGTTCTTAAGAAAATTGGACAAAAGGACAAACATTAGTGTAAAGAGGGGGTGTTTAGAAGAAAGTAGCCCTGTCATATATGGAATAATTTCTGTACATTTTAAGTTTTAATGTCACTTCTTACTTTTGGTAGAAAAAACTAGTTTTGTATTTATTTCTGATATTTCCCAGGAAATCCACCCCCTCTGTAGAAAATTTTTCCAGGAAAAATTCCTCTATATAATTCCTCTAAAAATTGTCACTTATAAAAGACACTAGATCTTTTAATTTTTGTTTGAATGAGCCCTCTTGTGAAATTCTAGTACCCTTGGTTTGATATGATCACCCTTGGAAAAAGCAACAGCAACAAATAAACACAAATCCGTAATGCTTCTTCTGGCAAACATATTAAAATTTCATTTTTATAGATAGGAGCTGAATCAGATGATGTGATTTCCATTAAAATTCTTTTACTTTTATGGGATGTTTTTTACCTTTTTTGAAAATTTCGCAAATTTTCTCAGGCCCACTAATGGGTAACACTATACTTAAAAAAAATTATATACTTGGAATCAGGAATCAGTTTTTTGGTACATCTATGGATATTGAAATTGATTCCAGATCATTAAGAATCTAATTTTTTTCTTTGCAAACTTTTCATTTTCAGTTAGTAATACTTGATAAACAGACAGATGTTTTTGCCTGGCTATTGAAAGCCGGAAGCAACTGTTAACTAAAAAGGGCCTGCTTGCCTATTATCTTGACTGAAGTTTAAAAGCAAGGATAAATTAAAATTTTTTATAGAAAAAATAATAGATAATTTTAAAAAATTTAAAGATTATTTTCAAATAGTTGTCTGCAGGAATGGGAAAGCAACTCCAAAAAATAATAAAGTTTTTAAAAAAAATAACGTCTGTCAAAAATTAGTAGAAAATAAATAGTTGAGTAATTTTGTGCTAGACAAGTAATTTTAATGCTGATTTGGTGAAAAACGAATTTTTTTTTACAAAAATATTTATCCAGCAGGGAAATATTCTATTTTATGTGATAAATTTGCAAAATATGTCCCTTTTATGTCCTAAATGTCTAAATATGTCCCTTTTTTGCCCTATTGTGTCATTGTGTCCCAGCACACAGGAATATGTCCTTTGGACATAAAATATGCCCAGTTGGCAACCCTGATAGTAAATAAATTAAATGTTGACAACTCAGGAAGATGGTTTCATCGGCGCTAAAGCAAAAATAATAATTCTGGCTAATCTGAAGACTAATCTGGCGAACTGGCTAATCTGGCGAACTGAAGACTTTTTTCCGCATTTCCATAATCCTGAACGGATGCGTCTCCTAAGAGAGGCAAAAAATCTCCTCCTCATTCTAGAACCTGTAAAAACCAAAACAAAAAGATATTTAGATAGCTTTATACCAACCTTCACTAAAATCCTTAACACCTCCAATACCTTTTAATGAATATTTTTTTTTAACTCTTTGACACTTATTGTTTTATTTTTGCCGTTTGCCGTTTTATGACTAAATTTTTACCTTTAATGTAGGACCTCTTTGATATGACATTATTTTAGTTACTTTAATATTTTTCTTAATTGTATAATTTCTATTCGTCTGTATTTTGTCGGTTTATATTTCTTAATGTTTTGTTGTCCCTGAACCTAATTTCGTTGAAGTGCTTGTGATGGTTGTTGTTTACTTCATTCTTTTTTACACAAACTTATATTCGGAGATATATCGCTTGTGAAAAGTTTTAAAAATAAAGTCTTAATCTATTCTATTCTTTCTGAGATTACAACCTAAGTTAACACAGCCTTGGGAAGTGCTCTTACCGTTGTGCTATACTGATAAAAGTGGAAAGTAACTGAACATTTGGAATTGCTTGAAAAATAGTTCACAAATTGAAAAATATTGTGTGACGAAGAAATAAATGGCAGATGAAACAAAAAGATCAGTGAGTTGATAAAAATGAACTGGAAATGATTTAATTGAAAAAATTAGGGGGGGTAATAAAACTTACAATTTAATAAAGAAGTGCCGAGAAATTACGTTTTCAGAGGGTTGGGGCACCAGTCCAGCCTGCGTGGTCCCTATGAATCAGTTTTTAAGTAAACTGTAAGCCTACCCTATACAGATAAAAGACTGTTAATCTTCTTCATAAAAATGGGCATTAGTCTAGTTGCCCTTTTCGGTACTGGTGCATTAAACGTACTCTTTTATATACTGCTAAGGAAGTCAAGTTTGGTTAATGCTAATGAAATAAAATTAAATAGGATGAATATATAATATTTTAGATACAAATTTGAACTGTATATTTGCACAATAGGGGGGAGGGTATGGCATATCATATATTAAATTGTGACCTAACCTAGATACCTTCCCCATAAACCCCAAAAAACAACAGTTTAAATATTGTAAACGCAAAGAAAACTACTCTTTGCATTCCAATTCTTAATAGCGGTCGCTTGAAATAACCAGTCTAGCGGGTTCTGGCCGGTATCTTTAGCATCTCCAGTTTGACATTCCATATACAAATTATAAAAGAGTGCGTTTAATACACTAGTACCTCTTTTTCTTAAGCCAAATATTTAGTAATTGTTCTTTTCTGAAGAAAACATACTAAACACACAAGCAGTACCATTAAATTCTTTATTTTATACTATTTCCAAATATCATGGCCCATTTTCTGACCCAACCACTGATGGTCCGGGATATATCCCTAAGAATACATTAAAAAACAATAACCAATAAAATTCTTAATTTATAATATGAAAGAACACGAAAGAATATAACAAGAAATAATGTCATCACAAGATTCGACACAACGATCGATGAAATATATTTATACAGGTATATATGGGACCTCAGATGGGGAGGGGGGTATAATGTCAAAAAAGTAACCATGATATTTGGAAAAAGTTTAGCACAAAATCGAAAATTCCGGCTCAACTAACCCACCTCCCTCATCAATGCTTAGATATAACCAAAAATGGCTCATTTTTACAGTTTCATATATTTTGTAAATATCAGCTGTTCATAATAACATATAAAAAGAAAAATCAGAAAGGGGATGGGAGTTGAGGTTTTTACGCAAAGAATAACGCATATATCATCGGTACTTGTCATTTAGCTGATACACACGCACGATAGATGCGAAAGGAAACTAGTCAAACCAGTATCAGTCAATAGAGAATTCGATCGCAAAGCGTGGTTTGTCATGGCGTTTACAATATTTAAACTATTGTTTTTTGAGGTTTAGGGAAGGAAAGTACTCAGGTTAGGTTACACATTTAATATACACCATGTTTTACCCCCCCTAATGTGGAAATATATAGCCCAAATTTGTTTCTATATTTTCATCATATTTTGTTTTATTTCAATAGCATTAACCAAACTTGACTTCTCGCTAACTGAAGAGTACCATATCATCTTATAATCACTTATTTAAAAAGAAATTATAAAGAAAACAACTTTGATTATTATTTACCTGTTTTTGTTATACATTTCCCTTCCTGACTTCAGCTAGCTCCTTCACTATATAATTTCAGTATGATTATTGACTGAACAAGATTCAAGGTCAACTGATAAAATTGAAAGTTGGATAGGTTACTAACTGACTATTGTCACTTATCACTAAAAAAATGATCATCTTATGCTCATGAAAGAGAATATTATTTTAACTTACTATTTGAGTAAGCGAAGTGGGTATTTTCTCATCCTAATAACTGAGTGATTGTTAGGTAAGATTAAATGACCGCGATGTGAAAGAAAGTCCACACTCATGTCAGAGTGATTAAAACGGGAACAACGGATTTTTCCGCAGGAAAAAAAGGTTACTCAGAAAATTTGAAACTCACTCATTATTCAAAAGCGTAACATAATTGTAACATAAATTCAAAAACGAAACAAAAATGTAACGCTTTTAGGACCTTTGGGTAAAACATGCCGTCTATTTAAAACGTAAAGAAAATGGTAAGAACGTAACCTCGGCGGCAACCTTGTTCCAGAGTTGACGCTGTCAACATTTCATTTTTAAGGTCTGTTATTTACTATAATGCAATATTGCCGGAACATGACAAAAATACGCCAGAACCTTTGATAATTTCTGATTTGAAGTTTTACATAATTTGCAAGTTCGTTAAAGAATATTAAGAACAAAATAACAAGCAGTAGTAGAATGCTAATATTGAATTCTATAGAACTATGTTCCTTGGCGTCTTTCCAGAGCATGTACTTATAAATTTGCTTGCCCTATGTTCCTTGGCGTCTTTCCAGAGCATATACTTATGGATTTGGGTGGATTATGTTCCTTCCTGTGCTATTTGGGGAGATTACGTTCCTTGACACCTTTTCAGAGCATGTACTTGTGAATACCTTTCCAAGCAACAGTAGATTGCTTCGTCTGGATTCTAGCCGATTATGTTCCTTCCGGTGTATTTCCACCACTTTACGTTCCATGGCACCTTTCCAAGGCAGATTACCAGACTGGCTATTTGGCAAGGTATATTGTAGTCAAGCATGTTTTGAGAGTTTGGTCGTAATAATATAATTTAAACAGACAGGTTTTTTTTCTGTTTTTTGATAAGAATTGCACAATGAATGTACATCGTCAGTTCACGTGCTCATTTTTTTTCTTAAAAAACTGGTATGTTATAAAGTAGTCAAACATGTTTTGGGAGCAAGCATGAAATTATGTAACTCAACATCCGTTTTTTATGAAAAGGGTTTATTATTTGCAAATACTTCAATGTGTTGTCAATTTAAAATAGTTTAGAAATAAAAAAAAAATTAACGAGAAATGGCTGAAAAGTGTTTTGGAGGAGATGGGGTGTTTGTGTACTGTATAATACACATGTGATGTTTTGACTGTGTTTTCAATTTAAATTAGTTTAACGTTCCCTCCTTCCCCCCTTTCTGCGGGCTGGGGCGGGGGGGGGGTCAATTTTGGAGGGAAAACCAAAAATACTCAGAATCGAAAATAAAAGGGATCTGCCTCAAGGGCAAGGCTCAGAGGCCCCTCCTTCACCCATTTCTGAGGGCAGGGGGGGTCAATTTTGGAGGGAAAACAAAAAATGCTCAGAATCGAAAATAAATGGGATATGCCTCAAGGGCAAGGCTCAGAGGCCCCTCCTTCCCCCATTTCTGAGGGCAGGGGAGGGGGGGAGGCAATTTTGGAGGGAAAACCAAAAATACTCAGAATCGAAAATAAACAGGATCTGCCTCAAGGGCAAGGCTCAGAGGCCCCTCATTCCCCCATTTCTGACAGCAGGGGAGGGAGGGGTCAATTTTGGAGGGAAAACCAAAAATACTCAAAATCGAAAATAAATGGGATCTGCCTCAAGGGGAAGGCTCAGAGGCCCGGCGTTCCCCTATTTCTGAGGGCAGGGGAAGGGGGAGGTCAATATTGGAGGGAAAACCAAAAATACTCAGAATCGAAAATAAATGGGATCTGCCTCAACGGCAAGGCGCAGAGGCCCCTCCTTCCTCCATTTCTGAGGGCAGGGGAGGGGGGGTCAATTTTGGCGGGAAAATCAAAAATACTCATAATCGAAAATAAACGGGATCTGCCTCAAGGGCAAGGCTCAGAGGCCCCTCCTTCCCCTTTTTCGGAGGGCAGGGGTGGAGAGGGGTCAATTTTGGAGGGAAAACCAAAAATACTCAGAATCGAAAATAAACGGGATCTGCCTCAAGGATAAGACTCAGAGGCCCTTCGTTCCCCCATTTCTGAGAGCAGGGGAGGGAGGGGTCAATTTTGGAGGGAAAACCAAAAATACTCAGAATCGAAAATAAATGGGATCTGCATCAAGGGCAAGGCTCAGAGGCCCCTCTTTCCCCCATTTATGAGGGCAGGGGAGGGGGTCAATTTTTTAGGGTAAACCAAAAATACTCAGAATAGAAAATAAATGGGATCTGCCTCAAGGGCAAGGCTCAGAGGCCCCTTCTTCCTCCTTTTCTGAGAGCAGGGGAGGGGGGGGGAAATGGTATGTGTTAAATATTCGGGTAAACATTCGACTATAAATAAGGCTATTGTGTCATTCTGAACTTTCTGTGAGAGGCGAGGGTAAGTATTTAGTTTAAATAATTCTAGGAGGAATTGAGTTTTGTGACTGGTGCGGAAAAATGGTACGTGTGGGGTAAATTAAGTTTTGAGGGGGAAATGGTATGTGTTAAATATTCGGGTAAACATTCGACTATAAATAAGGCTATTGTGTCTTTCTGAACTTTCTGTGAGAGGCGAGGGTAAGTATTTAGTTTAAATAATTCTAGGAGGAATTGAGTTTTGTGGCTGGTGCGGAAAAATGGTACGTGTGGGGTAAATTAAGTTTTGAGGGGGATAAAAATGGTAGTTATTTAGTACCCAGTAAACGGGTGACTTGAAATGCTTCATTAGAAATAGTTTATTGCTAAAGATACCTCCTCGACAGATATTTGTTTTATTGTATTTTATAGATAATAGCCAAACGTTGCTCTGTGTTTGTCACACGAACTAGCAAATATTTATCGGTTCTGTGTGATTTTTTCTTTACTTGGTGGCCATTCAAAAAGCGAGGATTTCTGTTAAATAAATAATTCTTATACCTTTTAAAATAGCTTTTTGTGTCTTTCTGAATTTTCTGTGAGAGGCGGGGGTAAGTATTTAGTTTAAATAATTCTAGGAGGAATTGAGTTTTGTGGATGGTGTGGAAAAATGGTACATGTTGAATATTCGGGTAAACATACGACTAAGAAACGCTTCACTATAAATAAGGCTTTTGTGTTTTTCTGAACTTTCTAGGGCGGGAGTAACTATTTAGTTTAAATAATTCTAGGAGGAATTGAGTTTTATGGATGGTATGGAAAAATGGTATGTGTTAAATATTCGGGTAAACTTTCGACTATAAATAAGGCCATTGTGTCTTTCTGAACTTTCTGTGAGAGGCGAGGGTAAGTATTTAGTTTAAATAATCCTAGGAGGAATTGAGTTTTGCAACTGGTGCGGAAAAATGGTACGTGTGGGGTAAATTAAGTTTAGAGGGGGGTAAAAATGGTAGTTATTTAGTACCCAGTAAACAGGTGACTTGAAATGCTTCATTAGAAATAGTTTATTGCTAATAATACCTCCTCGACAGATATTTTTTTAATTGTATTTTATAGCTATTAGCCAAACGTTGCACTTTGTTTGTCACACCAACTAGTAAATATTTATCGGTTCTGTGTGATTTTTTCTTTACTTGGTGGCCATTCAAAAAGCGAAGATTTCTGTTAAATAAATAATTCTTATACCTTTTAAAATAGCTTTTTGTGTCTTTCTGAACTTTCTGTGAGAGGTGGAGGTAAGTATTTAGTTTAAATAATTCTAGGAGGAATTGAGTTTGATGGCTGGTGTGGAAAAATGGTACATGTTGAATATTCGGGTAAACATACGACAAAGAAACGCTTCACTATAAAAAAGGCTATTGTGTTTTTCTGAACTTCCTAGGGCGGGAGTAACTATATAGTTTAAATAATTCTAGGAGGAATTGAGTTTTATGGATGGTATGGAAAAATGGTATGTGTTAAATATTCGAGCAAACATTCGACTATAAATAAGGCTATTGAGTCTTTCTGAACTTTCTGTGAGAGATGGGTGTAAGTATTTAGTTTAAAAAATTCTAGAACGAATTGAGTTTTGTGGCTGGTGCGGGAAAATGGTGCTTGTGGGGAAAATTAAGTTTTAAGGGGGGTAAAAAATGGTATTTATTTAATACCCAGTAAACAGATGACTTGAAATGATTCATTATAAATAGTTTATTGCTAATGATACCTCCTCGACAGATATTTTTTTATTGTATTTTATAGCTATTAGCCAAACGTTGCTCTGTGTTTGTCACACCAAATAGTAAATATTTATCGGTGTTTTATTTTTTCTGTTCAATTATTTACAGTGTAAGCCAATATAAGTGCCTCATTCTTTTATTCTAACTTAACTTTTTGGAATAGGACTTCTAGGATAAGGATTCATTTCCTCGACTAAATCAGTTTTTTCATGTAAAATGGTGAACAAAAGACTATTAATTCTCCGTATTCTTCTTCTTCTTCTTATCTAGCTAAACATTGCGCAGTGTTTGTCACACCAACTAGTAAATATTTATCGGGCTTTTATTTATTCCGTTCAATTATTTTCAGTTTAAGCCAATATAATGCTAGGGGGAGTAAAAATGGTAGTTATTTAGTACACGGTAAACAGGTGACTTGATATGCTTCATTAGAAGTAGGTTATTGCTAATGATACCTCCTCGACAGATATTTTTATGGCTCTAACAATTGTACTCTATGCTTGCCCAGAGACACGATTTAACTTTCCCGCTATTGCTCTATGGCCGGTTATTGACACTACCTAGTTTATTGCATGCATTAAATCCTTATTTTTTACACAGTGGAACGATAAACACATAACTAATATCTCTAAAAAAGTGAAGATGGAGCATTTTAATAAAGTGTGTTCACATAACAAGGTTATTGTAGTATTGAATGCCAACATGGATAAGTATTTAAACTATGAAACAAGTACAAGTGGAAGCACTATTGGAAATGTATGCATGCATTGTCATGACAGTAAGGAATTAAATTTCTTTGGAATACCAAAAAATTCAACTCTTATGTTGGTGGTTATGCGAGATTGAGATCTCCAGAGATGATTGCACTCAAAGAGAATGCCAACATAAAAATAATCGTTGATAATAGAGGACAATTCTTGCTACTGTTGCAGGTAACACATTACCTACTGATACATCCAATCGTCACCTTTCAGGTATTAGCATTCAACGGAAGATCAATAAAAGAAAGGCCTACTCTTCTACTAATATCGTAAACCATATCTTGTTTACGTGTCGAAACTGTTACCTGTGTAAAAATAATGTGATAATAGACAGTGAAATTGCCATAAAAATAAAAAGGGCATTGTCAGAAAATATCACTATGGAATATAAAGATGAATCGATGAAAAACAAAGCACCAGCAAATTTTACTACCATTGATCAAACAGTCAATGAACCAAATAATAGCAAGGACGAAAAGCATATTGAGCCTGTTGATGAGACACCAGTAAAAATTGTGTATGATTCAAAATGGAATAATGATTATTATACTGATTACGAACTAAAAGCAGACAATAGCTATAATATCAAGAGAGAACATGGTGAACTATTTTATCGAACAGATTCAAAATGTCCAAAGTTAATCATTGATATTAATAATGTATCATAATATATTTTTTGTATTAATATTCTACATAGCATTATTTCATTAAAAATATATTATGCATTACATTGTTATGTGTTCATTATTTTTAGAGTAAGCTAAAAAGTAATGTCTAATAAAACGTCAGAGATGTAAGAAAAGGAATTTGCATACATGGATAACATTGACAAAATCTTGGTATCAGAATGAATAAATTATTTATCAACATCCGTTATTGGATATGTCATTATGAAAAAATTGTAATAAAGTAAGTATAAAACTCTTTCTTGAATTCACCTCTTAGATACACAATACAGAAATTTAATTAAGGAAATTATGAAAAAAAATTCTAATTAGGCAACAAACTCTTTCTTTAAGTCACTTCTTTGATACATAATGCAGAAATTTCGTCTAAGGAATTATCAAAAATTGTAAGCAAGTAGCGAATTCTTTCTTGAATTCGCCTCCTGGATAAATAAAAAAGACATTTCATTCAAAAAATTATGACAAAATTCTAAGTAAGTAACAAACTCATTCTTGAAGTTCCCTCTTGGATACACAATGCAGAAATTTCATTTAAGAAATTATGAAAAAATTGTAAGCAAGTAACAAACTCTTTCCTGAAGTCACCTCTTTGATGCACAATGCAGAAACTTCATTTAAGAAACTATGAAAAAATTGTAAGTAAGTAAGTAACAAATTCATTCTTGAAGTCACCTCTTGGATAAACAATACAGAAATTTCATTAAAGAAATTATGAAAAAATTGTAAGTAAGTAGCAAATTCTTTCTTGAATTCATTTGATGGATAAACAAAAAGACATTTCGTTCAAGAAATTATGACAAAATTCTAAGTAATTAACAAACTTTTTATTGTTTTCACGACTTAGATACACGATGTAGAAATTTAATTCAAGAAATTATTAAAAAAATTCTCAGTAAGTAATAATTTCTTTCTTGAAGTCAACTCTTGGATACACAATACGGAAATTTCATTCAAGAAATTATGAAAATATTTGTAAGTAAGTAACAAACTCTTTATTGATTTTACCTCTTGGATATACAGTACAGATACTTCATTCAAGAAATTATGAAAAAATCTTAATCGAATAACAAACTCTTTCTTGATTTCACTTCTAGGATATACAATACGGATATTTCATTAAATATATTATAAAAAAATTGCAGAAAAGTAACAGGCTCTTTCATGAAATCATCTAATGGATACACAGCATGGAGATTTCATTAAAGAAAGTATAAAAATTTGTAAGTATGTAAGTAGCAGATCATTTTTTTAATCTATCGCGTGGATAAACAAAAAAAAGTCTTTTCATCCTAGAAATTTCTACAAAATTCTATGTAAGTAACTTACCATGTTTTAAATATATTATTGGGCTGCACAATACAGAAATTTCATTCACGAAACAATGAATAACACCGCAAACAAACTGGTTCTTCAACTCGCTTTTCGGACAGATAATACAGAAATTTCACTCAAGAAATTATGAAAAATTGTAAGTAAGTAGCAAACTGTTTCTTGAATTCTCCTCCTTGATGCACAATACAGATATTTCATTCAAGAAATTATAAAAAAAATTGTAAGTAAGTAACAAACTCTTTCTTGAATACAACTCTTGGATACCCAATGCGGAAATTTCATTCAAGAAATTATGAGAAAATTCTAAGTAAGTAACAATCTCTTTCTTGAAGTCCCCTCTTTGATATGCAATACGATACTGAAATTTAATTAAATAAATTATGAGAAAATTCCAGGTAAGTAACAATCTCTTTCTTGAAGTCCCCTCTTGGATACACAATACGGATATTTTATTCAAGAAATTATAAAAAAAGGAAAGTAAGTGACAAACTCTTTATTGATTTCACCTCTTGGATACAAAAAAAAGGCATTTCATTCAAGAAATTATGACAAAATTCTAAGTAAGTAAAAAACTCATTCTTGAATTCGCCGTTTACATGCACAATACAGAAATTTCATTCTATGGGACCTCTACACGTGATTAAACACGTT
>NC_142804.1:43099258-43169393 GCF_049724085.1 Artemia sp. Qi Xiang Cuo | reverse complement strand
AAACCCTCAGGGCAAGGGTTGTAATTTATGCCCTGGGGGCACATAAGGTTTTTTATAGAAAGTGTTGTCGTAGAAACTTCAAAAAGGGCTTATTCCACTGGAAATTGAAAGGGCTAGTGGCCTTTTTAATAGTCGAAAGTAATTGAAGAGCAACTAATCCCCCTCTCATGCCTACCATTTCCCAAAATATACGGAATCAACATTTCGAGACAGTTATTTTTTTAACGTAGTTTGAAATTTTGAAAATTAGATATTTGAGGATGAAAACATCCTAGAGCCCTCAGGCAACAATTATAGGCTATTCCCCGTAGGCTAATGAGGTTTTAATAGTAAGCGTTGTGGTAGAAAGTTCAAAGAAGGCTCATTTGATTGGAAATTGAAAGGGCTAGTGCCCTTTTTAATAGTTGAAAGTAATTGGAGGGCAACTAACCCCCCTCTCACGCCCACCATTTGCCCAAACACATCCAATCAAAATTGTCTTTATATTAATTTTGTTCAATATACTTAAGTTCTGGAAATTAGGTCTTTTAGGATGACAACCCTCTCAAAGCCCTCAGGGCAAGGGTTGTAAGTTATACCCTGGGGGCATGGAAGTTTTTTTTTTATATAAAGTGCTGTTGTAGAAACTTCGAAAAGGGTTCATTTGATTGGAAATTGAAAGGGCTAGTGCCCTTTTTAATAGTCAAAAGTGAATGGAGAGCAATTAATCCCCCTCTCACGCACACCTTAACCCCAAACTCATTCAATTAAAATTTTTAGATAGCCATTTTGTTCAACGTAGTTGAAAGTTCTGGAAATTATGATAATGAGGATGACAAACCCCCCACACCCCTCAGGGCAAGGGTTGTAAGTTATGCCCTGGGAGCATATAAGGTTTTTATAGAAAGCATTTTCGTAGACTTCAAAAAGGGCTCATTCAATTGGAAACTGAAAGGGTCAGTGCCCCTTCAACTAGCCCCCCTCTCAAGCTCACAATTTCCCCAAACATATCGAATCAAAGTTTAGAGATAGTCATTTTGTACAACGTAGATGAAAGCTCTGGAAATTATGTCTTTGAGGATGACATTCCCCCCAGAGCCCTCAGGGATAAGGTTGTAAGCTATGCCCCAGGAGCATATAAGGTTTTTCATAGAAAATGTTGTTGTAGAAACTTCAAAAAAGGCGAACTTTGTGAACTTTGTGATAGTGAGCTTGACCAGCCAGGATGGGTATCAGTTTCACTGGTATTTGGGGTGGGATCTGGGGGAATTATTTTTTCGGAGGACTTCTAAGCATTGCCTATTGGAAAAAGCTTTAACCTAAAACAAGAAAGGATATTACAATGATAACAAACCGTCTGCACTCTACTGTGGGGAAAGTTTCAGGATCAAAATAAACACCACAGTATGGCCCTGAGGAGGATTTGAGCACAATTGGTTTGGTACAACTACTGATTGATTGAGATCATAATACACAATAAATTTATTTTAAATTTCTTAAAATGTTGCTGCTGTTAATGTGGTTCTAATATGTGGCTGAAAAAGCATAGTCCTTCTAATTGTTCCCCTAAAGTCACCAGTCTTCTGTATAAGGGACTTGTGCATCCTAATCTTGAAGTTGAAATGTCTCTTGCCTCCCCATATTTTAAAAGACACAACAGAACTTGAAGATGAACAGAGACATGCCACCAAAGTGATATCTGGCACACAGGAGCTTTCCTACCCAGCAAGACTATCACAGCTGAATCCCCCTACATCTGTTTACAGGAGAAACAGAGATGCCATTTTAGCCTATAAGTTAATGAGGGCTAATACTCTTCTATCATTATTCCCTACTGTTGGTCCCAAATCAAGAACTAGAGGTCGTCTAAAATATCTGTTGATGTTTTCAAACAAAGGCTGGATGCTGAGTAGTCCTCCAGAGTGTAAACTCAATTGGGATTCTACTGATCATGCAACAGCACCTAGTCACTCAAGAGCTTTGAATACAACTCAAGTCTTCATTCTGGAGTTCTAAAGGGAGAAATCCTTAGATTGCTTCTAGCTGTAACTTAAGGTAATAAAAAAAATAAAGAGAAGAAGAGATTTTTGAATATTTTACCTATATTCTGCAATATGGATAGAGTATATAGTGGAAAACATCCTATAATCTTCATTATTTTTGTGTGTGTTTTTGGGGGTTGGAGGTTGAATTTTCAAAGTATGGTAAGGTATAGATTAAAGAAAATAATTTGCTTGCTAATCTGAAATAAGGTGTTGTCTATTTTACACTCGCATGGTTCTGACTTAGAATTGGACTTCAAGTCATTTATATTAGAAGAAACCTTAAAGATACTTCATGTGATAGAACCTTTTCATGTATGTGCCAAACCCAGTCCATGGAAAATAATTCCCTATACTTCTCAGTCCTAGTCTGTAAATCTGTGGATTTCAATCATAGGGCATCCCTGTCATTTCTCATAACTTAACATTTCCAAGTTAGCCTATTTTCTTTAACCTTTATCTTTCCCTACTATGATAACACAGCCTCTAACCCCAAAAACATGAAAAGAAAAGTATATAAAATAAATATTATAGGATATTGTACATTATATATTCTAATATTTTTGAATATTCTCAAATTGCTTCTAGAATTTTCTGTGAGAGGGAATCAGGCAAGAGCCATGACATCTACTATGGAGAAATTAAAATTAATGACATTTCAAATATTGGCATTGTAATTTTCAAATACCTAAATGCATCAACTTTGGAATAGTTCAACCATCTTGAACTTTAGCAAACTGTAAGTCAACCTACCCTTATCTGAATTAAAGATTACTTGAAATCAGACTTACTAGTAATAGGATGAATCCTGTGTCTGCTGGCTTCAGTGATGATAGTTAGTCCTCTATGGTTTATCAAAAAGTGCAAAAAACATTTCTTTTAGTTTATAATACATGGTAGGCTAAACCAGCTTGTGCTTTCCAAGATGGCAATAAAACCATCATCAAGAATTTTACCCAAATGTATATATGTATAAATACATACCTAAATAGTATCATTATTGTGTATATGTCCTTTTCTGAAAAAATAACACTATAATGGTAAAATTTTAGTTAAGGACCTTCTTATCATCTTGAAAAGTATTTGAGTTAGGTAAACAAAACTTTTAGAATAAATCTAGGATCTAAAATATATCTTGAACAGGTGTGGTCTAGCTACTATGTTTACTCTCTTCTTATTTCTAAGGCTCAGAAGAGTGCATAGGCAGCACAATAGGTGTATACTGATGTAATTTCAGATAGGGGAGAGAGGGACAAAACCAAACAGATGTGACTCTTTACCTTTGACCTCTTGTCTAAAGTTTTTGAGCTAATCCATTCAAAAAATTCCCACTAGATACCCTTACCTTCATGTGATGCACATTTGTTGCAAGCTTTAGATTTTAGATCAGAGAGACAACTGAGAAAAGAGGTAATGAAGTTTTTATATGCTTTCTGGAAATCCTGACACATGTAGTCTTTGTCAAATATTTTCTAAGTTATTGTAGCTTTTGGACTGTAAGATAGCAGGATCAGACAAGGTATACCCCTGCTATCTGCAGGGCAATTTTCATCAGTAAATATTAGGCTGTTATCTACAAAAAAGATAAATTTTCAAAATGGCATCAACATGGGGCAACTCTGGACACTTTTATGGGAGCAATTCCACACACTTTTCATGGTGTCCTGTTTTGCCTTTTACTGACAGAAGTTTTTCGTAACTTGGAAAATTGAAATATATGTAGTTGGAGGCAGAATATTGGTAAAATTGATAGTGTTCCTGTTGTGTTATAGAGGACCTGAAATGATATATTTTTGCCTATCAAAGTTTGTTTTCAACATTTACACTTAGACAAAAGTTACCCCTTGCCTAACAGCCTAGCCTATTTAATAATAATGATACTAATATAATGCAAAACAAATAGGCCACAGGGCCTCTACAAAAATCTAATTGAAAAAAATTGTAGGCACTTTCACAGTAGTATTTTTCCAGTTCCTGCTTGAACAAGTTTAATGAGTTGGCATTGATGACTTCAAAGGGGAGTTTGTTCCAGTGTTGTGATACTTGGTTCTTGAATGCCTAACGGCTGATGTCCTTTTGGAACCTCTCCTCTTGAAGCTTGAGGTTGTGACCACAAAGCTTCGTGTGGCAAATCTGAGAACATTGGTAGCCTGGATGTTTTTGTAGGCAGCATAGCAAAGCTTGTATACCTCAATGAGGTCTCCTCAGTGCAGTCAATAAGCTAGTGAAGGAAGTTTGAGCTTGCAGAGCCTATCTTCATAGGATAAATTTCTCAAAGTCAGACAGAACTTCATTATTTGTCTTTGAACTTTTTCAAGAGCTCTGATGTCTTTGTTGTAAAAGGGACATGTAGTGCAATGACCATATTCAAGGATTGGCCATACCAAATCTTTGTAGAGAAGGCAAAGGGTCTTATCATTTCCAAAAGTGAAGTTGCGCCTTAAAACTCCTGCGACACGATTTGCTTTCCCAATAATGCTGTTGTAGTGGGCCTGGAAGTTGAGGTTGCTGTCAATGACAACTCCCAAGTCGCACTCCTACTGGCATGATGTGATCGGTAAGTCTCCTAATCTATATTCACAGCGGATAGTAGGTTTCCCTATTGTTAGCTTGTGGCTTTTGTTGATATTGATTTCCATCAGCCAGTTGGACATCCAACTATTGAACTTGTCAAGGTCCTCTTGCAGAGATTGTGCATTGGCAGCTGCTTTGATTACTTTATACAGCTTGGTGTTGTCTGCATACAGTAGAATTTCAGAGTTGATACCTTCTACTAGATCATTGAGATACAGGTTAAATAAGAGAGGGCCAGGGACCAAGCCCTGGGGAACACCGCTGATTACCTCTACTTCAAGTGTGCTCAAAACTCCGTCTACTGATACTGTTTGAGACCTTCCAATAAGAAACTGTTCAATCCAATCAACTGTGGTTCCCAGACCAAGGTTGCGGAGTTTATATAAAAGGCAACAATGAGGTACATTGTCAAAGGCTTTTTTAAGGTCTATGTAAATGACATCAACTTGATAACCCTTATCTGTGTGCATTTTCCTGTTTTCCACCGCCATAAGAAGCTATGACTCAGCAGACCTTCTCTTCAAGAACCCAAATTGCTTGCTAGTGATTATCTTACTTTTGCTCATGTGCTCAAGGATGTGGTCAGATATGATAGATTCCAGTATTTTGCAGGTTAGACCAATTGGGCGGTAATTTAGAGGATCTTGGCAGTTTCCCTTTTTGTGCAATGGTACCACCATTGCCTTTTTCCAGATACTGGGGAGTTCATTTGACTGTAAGGATTTTTGAAAAGTCATCAGTAGGGGCTCTGCAATTAGATCTGCGGTTTCTTTTAACACTCTGGGGTGAAGTCCGTCTGGACCTGGTGATTTGCTTATCCCTGGCTCTTTGAGTTTCTTCAGGACCACCTGTAGGTCTATCTTGACCCTGGGTGTTTGGTCAGAGACTATGGTTTGCAGGGTTGGTAAAGATGACTGAATAGGTTCCTGGGTGAAAACGGTAGTGAAATACATGTTTAGTAAATCTGCTTTTTCTGCAGATCTTTCAACCAGGAGTCCAGTCGTAGGGTTTTTTAAGCTTGGAATGTCTGGCTTTGCAATGCATTTAGAATTTATGTGGTTCCAAAACATTCTGGGGTTTGTCTTCATAGATTCTGCAAGGTTTTGCTCTTGCATGCTAGCTGCTTGCCTGGTTTGTCGCCTCACCTTATTTCGTAGCCTTGGGTAGGCTCTTGCTTTGAGAGGACTTGACTAGTCAGCTACATAATTTTTCCAACAGGCTTGCTTTTTCTTGATGAGGTCCAAAACAGCATGTTGTAGGGTTGGTCTTTTATAATGTTTGGCAACTAGTACGTGTTTCTCCTCAGCCTGAGACATGATGGAGAGTACAGAATTCTGAGTACATTTCCTTACAGCTTTCAGTCAAACTGAACTCTTAAATACAACTATTCTGCATAACAATCTTTGTCTTACAATTAAATTTGTCCAAGATTAAGTCTACCTGTTTCTTAGATATTTTGTTCCAACTTTAAGGTCCTGTGTTCAAAATTGGACAACACTTTCCATGATTACAACATCAAACTTGCCTATGGCCCTAGCTCCTGAAAGCATCAGACCAGATCCAAAAGCAAAACTGAAATTGGGCCCATGCAAAAACTGTAGAAAAGGCAAAACCAGAATTCTGACAGAAACGCAAGAAAAAAGGCACTAGAAGCAGAGACTGCACTAATGCTTGCAAAGAAAAGAAGTCAAAGGATTAATTCAATGCTGACAAGACTAGAGACAGCATTTCAGACATAGATATGCCACTCAACAATGAGTTGGATGATAAGTCTTACATTGATAATAAGTCTTATATTGTGGAAGTATTAATGAGTTTGAGATTGATGAAGAATTATTTTGTAGAAAATTTGTGCTTGTAAGGTTTATGGTGGGAAAGAAGCAAAACTCAGTTGTTTAGTATGTTGGCAAAACTGAAGAAATAAGTGACAGAGCAGAAAAAATAAACTACCTGTGGAAGTCTGGTGGGAATTTAATCTTCCCTGAATGTCAAAATTGTGTAGAAACTGACTTTCAGTAGTGACTGGTTTCACTAGGAGGAACTGAGCAAACAATTAAAGCCCTTGTATTTGCCTGTGATTTGGCTAAATTTCCAATAACATAAATATAATGTTGCATTTATTTTCCAACTGCATTCCAATAACATAAATGTAATGTCACCCCCTGGTTGGGGCAACTTTGGACATTGGAAGAGTTCACACATTTTTGGGTCTCTCTAAGAAACAACTTGATGGATGTCATTGAAAAAATCACCAATAAAAGTTAAAAATAGAGTTACATATTCATGTAAAACGGAAATCTGTATCTTTAGAAATTTGCCTTGAAGGGGTTAAAATCCTCAAAATGTACAGTTTTACCCCTTTCTCCCCTACAAATTGTTTTACCTTTTTTCTTCAGTTTTCAATCTCTTTTTCATTGACCTTAGTGGTTGAAAATTCAAAAACCAAGAGTCAATATATACAAAATCATATTATTGAGTTAGGACTAAAGTGAATACACCATTTGATGCCTTTTTTTTATGCTGATTATGAATATAATAAGCATTTCTATCGGAAATGAATTTCAGCCCCCCTATATATGCCAATTCAGGGTTAGGTTATGCATAGCCTATATAGGGGAGGGGGCTGAAATTCATTTCCGATAGAAATACTTATTATATTTGTAATCAGCATAAAAAAAGGCATCAAATGGTGTATTCACTTTAGTCCTAACTCAATAATATGATTTCATATATATTGACCAAACCAAGACCCAGTTTTTTATCTCAGTAGAATATTGAGCCCAATTAAGAGTTTTCTTTCTTACATGTGAGAAATATATTCATAGATTTTTAATGCCTTGTAGCCTAAATTTGAATTGAGCAAGGTGTCAGGCTTAAAACACTTTTCTTGAGCCTTCTTTAAACTGATAATCTATTTTGTAGAATTTCACTTTTATAACATAAAGATTAGCCTATAAAAGGTTATCAAAGGTTTATGCTCTTTGGAGAGAGAAGGAGGGGGGGGGTAGGTGCTACAAAACCCCTTTCTAAAAGATCAGTGATGCAATGAACTCATGTTTGAGAGTTTTATCCATGTAGCTCAATTAGTTTCTAAGATAGCCAAGCCTATAAAAAAAGAGCCCATAAACTAGAATTTCACAATTTTGGTCATTCAATTTGTGTGGCCCTGTATCCCTACCAACATTAACTAATATACACTGGCTTTGTTCATATCGCTAGCAAGTGCGATTTAAGGTAATGGCCTTTGAAAATCTCTGGCTTTCCCCAGACTGAGCTTGCAAAGAATTTTTCTTTAGTCCATACTGAAAGAAAACTTCAGAGAGAAACGATACTTGCTTTTAAATTTAGGTAGCTAAAATAGCTTATTGAAGTATGCTTTATTAAAGAACTTTTCAGCAAGGGGTCTGATATTCCCCACAAAATGGCAGCAAGTAGCAAGTAATTCAGTCCCATTCAATGTTTTTGAATTTATTGCGTACATATTAGGGTTGCCGAAAATTTTAGGGACAAAAGTGTCCAAACCAGTCAAAAAAGGACAATTTTGGTGTCCCTCTAGAAAATTAGCCAATATACAGGGTTGCCACTATTAATTTTCAAACCTGTGAAAAAAGTGCCAAAAACCTGTGAAATTTGTCCTTCTTTGTTCTGCTACCTAGCGGTCTGTTACCTGCATGAGTTCTGCAGGTATTTCCAGCTTTGACATTAACGCTACCAATAAATTAAGTTTAGTGCTAGTTCAAATTGAAGAGATGGCAGAAAAAATCGTAATGAGAATGGCAACAGAGCGAAATTTTATATCGATTATCGATACCACTACCTATTTTAGTCGAAAAGTAAAGAACCAATCATAGAGATTCATTTTCACTCCGGCATTTTCATAAGTTGTGCGAAAAAGATGCGAGTCGTCAATCTTCAGTACTTATTAAGGATCTTTGCGTGCGACAAGGTCCGAACGGCAGTAGCAATGAAATGTCTATTTTGACTTACATGGTTTTAAAGTTAAACAAAAGACGTCGATCTCCTTAACCACTCAGTCAACTGGTTGGCCAAGTGATTAAAATCGTTTAACAACTCCTCTATCTTGCCGTTTTCTGAACATTTAAAAGTAGCCCTGAGCAAAAATGACGTTTTCGAGTACTATAAAAGTGAGAAGACAAGGCCGATTGAAATAAAATCGCTTGAGTTACACTCGATAGAAACTAGTGACTAGCGTTTGACAAAAAAAAAAACACAGCTGAAAGTATAGAATATAAAACAGAAACATTTGCTAGCGGCTATAAATAAAATTGAGCCGCAACACAGCTTTTCTGCGAAACTCCTTTCTTTCTATTAATGGCAGCAGTGTAATAATAGCCATATGCACACGGCTACACGCCACAGGGATTTACGCAGAACGTGCCAGCAGGGAATGGCCATTCACTTCTTCTTTCCAGCCTTCTCAGCGGCCTTGGTGACTTTGCCACCAGCAGTAGGTGGGTCCTTGAAGTTGACCGACTTGATGACAAACGTCAACCGTAAGATAGAAGAAAAAGATGGATTCGATAGTTCTAGCATACCACATTGGTTAAGACTTTAGGTCCTATTCCTATTCGGTTGATAAATGGTGTTCGCGCAGGGTGCAAAAAGATCCAAGTAAAATCCCCAAGCTGTTACCAAAGCTTAAAAGTAAAGTACAAATTAAAAGCAGTCTTATTTATAAAAAAAAGAAGAAAATAATGACATTTGGTTTTGATTTGGAGAAATGTCCAAAAAGTGTCCCTTTTTTCAAAAAGCTGCCTTTTTTGACTCAATAGTGTCCCAGTGTCCCTCAGAGTGAAAAAGTGTCCAAAAACCACTAAAAGTGTCCATTTGGTATCCCAGGTGCTTTTATTTAGCTGAATGCTAATCGTCAGTTCAGCTGATGGTTCGTTTACACATTGCGGAAATTCATGCGGAAATCCGTCCGCTTCCGTTCAAACTACTAAAATAACCCTGCGTTTTAAGGCAAAGATTTCAAATTATTGCAACAGCATGACCTATGTTCTTACCCTCTTCTGAAAGCTGTTGAGCAATAAAGACCCAAATGACACCGTTTTTCTTAGTTTTCTTATAGCCTGGGTGTACAGGATCATAGAAGCTGGGGTAGCCTTGAACCAAAGTTATAAGATCGTGTAGTTTTTCATAATCCATGCTCATGATTTTATTAATTTAAAAATCTTGCCAAGATTCCATCCTGATTTGACCAAAACGTTGCGGAAAGCTAGAGGTTTTTCTAGCACGAAAACGGACGGAATTTCCGCACAGATTGCTAAATCCGCATGAATTTCCGCAATGTGTAAGCGAACCATTAGCAATCCGTGCGGAAATTTCGTCCGTTTTTGTGCTAGAAAAAATTTCTAGCTTTCCGCAACGTTTTGGTCAAATCAGAACGAAATCTTGGCAAGATTTTAAAATGAATACAACCATGAATATATATTATCAAAAACTACGCGATCTTATAACTTTGGTTCAAGGATACACCCAGCTTCTATGATCCTGCACACCCAGGCTATAAGAAAACTAAACAAAACGATGTCATTTGGGTCTATTGTTCAACAGCTTTCAGAAGAGGGTAAGAACATAGGTCATGTTGTTGCAATAATTTGAAATCTTTGCCTTAAAACGCAGCGTTATTTTAGCCATAGTTCGAACAGAAACGGACGGATTTCCGCAATGTGTAAACGAACCATGAATGCTAGTGGCGATTTTCGGCCGCTACAGCCGTCGGTGCTTACCACAGACAAGAAGTATTGTCATGCTACACACTTATTGTCATATTATACACTTCTTGTCTTCGGTGCCTACAGACCACAAACAAATATAAATAATCGTCACTTCGTGTGTACTTGGATTTCACGTTCAAAAGATTTTTGATTTTACACTTCTCAAATCTAAACCTTGAGGGCAAACCCTAGTTCTGCCGATTAAAATCATCTTTGGAAAAAACTGATGTGAAACGGTAAGCAAGGAAAGTTACATCTTAACAAATAGTTGAAGTATGTTTTTAAGGATTCCTTCAATATTGTCATCAGACGATTTTTCTGGGGATATCACATGAATACTATCAGCTCAGCAACAACTTCTTTGGAGATTTATAGTATGTGTTGTGTGTTTTTATAATACTCTTTTACTCTTTAATGTTAACTATGAGGAGCAAAAGCATATTTTAGGCTTGTTATAAAGCTTCTACACAGTATTTTATGATTCAAAATGGTTTATGGTTTGAAACAAGAGGTTATCACTCCTCCGATAAATATTGCATGATAAATTTTTGATATAACAAGTGAAAATTATATGTTTCAAGTTTTTTATTTGAAATAGATACACTGAGAAGCAGAACAAAATGGGACTAAAAATTTTGTGTTTATGTTGTTTTTATCCCCTCGATTAATTTTGACTTGCTCTCTTGGCTATACAAGAGTCATCGCTGTCATTACTTCCAAGCCTACCAAATTACTATGATACTACACAACATTTTGAAAGCAAAATTTCACAAAGCGAAAATTATTTCTTACTTCCTATCGTTAATAAATGATGCTTTGATTGCTGGCAATTTCAGGCTGACTTTTGTTCATTAAATATAAAAAAATTACGTCATTTTTATGTTTGATTTTCAAAAAAAAAACAACAATTAGTTCATGCACTTAAAGTTAAAAACCTTGAACCATTTTAAGCTAAAAAAACAACAACAATTTTTTGAATGCATGTAAAGAGGAGTACTTAAACTTCAATTGAACAGAAATTATCAATGAAACTAATCAAAACCTTTGTAGCCTTCTATTAATGCTCAAATTATGTTAGTCCTTGATAGAAAGATTTTATCAGTGCAAGCCAACTTACCTTAAACTGTAGGTCTTGTAGAGGTGCACAGGACGTCAGCAAATAGCCTATCTCACTCTGGGATGAGACTCATCCTCTGGACTCTTCTGTTACGTTCATACTGTCTATTTAGCGTGTTCTTTAGTCTATTTGGTAGTGGATGCCATCTAAAGGAACATTTCTAGAATCCTATGATATAGTTTTTATAGGATATGTTCAAGGAAGCAACGTCCCCATTGTTTTGCTACAGAGGCAATGTCTGTTGGCCTCTGTTGGTCCGAATCTTGTCATTAGTAACATAACATCTTCAGTTTATATTTAGGAGCTGGCTCAGACAATTATTCTCAAAGGTTATAAGGCGTTTTTCCCGTTTAAAACTGAAATGTAGGTATTAAATGGAGGAACTCAACACAGGCGTAACATTGCTCCGGAAAATCTTGAGTTACAAATTCTTTTAGTATACCGTATATTTATAGATAGTTAGAAGTCTTTAAAGTGCCACGGTGGCTTTTGCTATACTTGTGTACTGCTGTTTTTCAGAGTCATTAGAAGAAACTACTGAAATTTCTAAGTACTTGTGGTTTTTTACCTGTTCAATGTCTTTTCCTGCTTGAGCTGTTGATTGACATTACTTCAATTTCCAGACAGTTAATTTTTAATCTTAACTACTTACCATTTTCCATGAGTCTATTCTGCTTTACTGCTTCTATGAGCCTGACATGATCGGTGAAGCCAAACATCCCAGAGAAGATCTCCTGTAATTAAGATACCATGTCCACTTATGTATCAAAAATATGGATATAGAGCTGCAAGAATCTCTACAGATTCTGACGATTTTAAGAATCTGATGATTTCTGTATATCTATTATCTCGCATAGATTAAGGAGAATACCGGCACAAAGTTGGTTTGGACGGATCTACACTGGCTGTCTCAAAATTTGTAGCGGACCAGTTTGGGTAAAAAGAGCGTGGGGGGGGGGCTAGTTTAACTCTCTTGATTCTTAAAAAGCGAACTAAAACTTTCAATTTCCAATCCAATGAGCCCTCTATGAAGATTATACAGGCATCCCTTCCATAAGAACCATACATTTCCTTAGGGCATAACTTAGAACGCCTTCCCGTGCCCTGGAGGGTTCAATTGACACCGGATTTTTTCTTCTCCGACCTTCGAACTATTTTTAACAAAATTTTTATCTCAAAATTTCCATCAGATGGGTTTTCAAAAAGAAGGCGGGGGGGGGGCTAGCTACTATCGGATCTCTTTTGACTATTAAAAAGTGAGCTCGAACTTTTAATATCCAATCAAATGAATCCTCTCATAAGTTTATACGAGCATCCCTTTCATACGAACAATATATGCCCCATGGCATAACTTACAACCCCTGCCCCCGGGTCCTGGAGGGTTGTGACGACACCTGAGTTTTTGTTATCTGACTTTTGAGTAATTTTCAACTTCATGGCTATCTCAAAATTTTTATTGGATGCATTTGGGGAAAAACGGGCGTGGAGGGAGGAGGCTAGTTGCCCTCCAATCTCTTTTGACTCTAAAAACTGAACTAGAACTTTCAATTTCCAATCAAATGTGCTTTCTCTGAATTTTTTACGAGTATCCCTTCAATAAAAACCATATATTCCCACATGATATAACTTACAACAACTGCCCTCGGGCCTTGGGGGGGCTGTGTTGACCCCTGAGTTTTCTTTATATGGTCTTTGAACTATTTAAAAAAAACTATCTCAAAGTTCATATCGGATGGGTTGGAGGGAAAAAGGGCGTGGAGGGGAGGGGGCTGGGTGCCCTCCAATCTGTGAATTTTGAATGTGAGCTTTGATTTGGCTTAGTCTCTTGAGATCATTCATTCGGAAAATAGTCTAACAATATGACTGACTATAAGTCACCTGTGATGAAAGATCACTCTTCGAAATCTCCCAGAGAGCTTTATAAGCTATAGAGAGGGTTTCTATATTAGCCTAGTGATATCTGTTATCGACCAAGGGCTTTCTTTTGTCTGCCTCCCTTTGTTTTCTTCCGTCCTAGGAAAAATTTTCGATGCTAGATCTCTGGGAACTACGATTTGAGCATTGCCAGTTTTCAGTTTACAATGATATAATCATTAAGGCTGGCCATCTTGTCATCATGCACGAAACATATTAACTTGTTGGAAATTTTATGTCCAATTTTATGGGGAAATTTATTTACATTGGTCGCAATTAAATTGGTTTACTTACAAAGTTGTAGCAGTCTATAACCATTACTATTTTATTGGAGCCGCATGGCCTTTACTATAGGCAACGCTATATCGTTGCCTCTGATTACTCGCTGCAAAAATACAAAGAATTCGCGGTAATGCATGGGGTAAAAATTTCAAGAGAACGTGAGATAACTTCTTCTGGATCCCGTAAGATAGAACAGTCATGGCCGGATTAAATGTCTATACCAAAAAAATTATGAAAATGGGAGGTGTAGCAGAGGGTAGATATTTGTCTGGGGAAATAGTTAATGACTAGTAATGGGAAAGGTCACACCCCAGGGACAATTATTGGGTAAGAATATGCCTTGGTGAAATAGTCAAATCTGGCCAAACAGTTCTGGGCTTAGAGAACTGACTATAACATTAGGGTAATCCCCAAGTGAATCTTTTCTTCCATCAATTAGGGTAACTGCCTCAAAAAAATTATAGGACAGACTTAAAACCCCTTTCGAGGCTTTTCCACCCCAACCACATTTTCAATGTAACCCAACTTTTCCAAAACCTGTTTTAGATCTTTCGATCCGACCTCCTGATTATCTCTATTTTTTATCAAGAGGATGGAAGCAATTTTATCCACGATCTCTATTTCACACCTTGTTAATTCATATTCTAATGCTAATTCTACTTTCCTCATATTCTTCTTATTCTTATAAGATGTATCATCCAAATACTTCTTGTGCAAACCCCTCCACTTCTCTACTAGACTTTAAACAATTGCACTGATATTCCCAGCCAAACATGTCCCCAAGACACCAGCTACTACCCTTCACAAACTATTATCCTAATATTTTTCTATCTGTCTTCTACATTTCCTAATTGTGGACTTTATAGCTGAAGTTTCAGTTATTCCTAAAAGTTTTCTCTCAAATTATCCTCCTGGATTCAAACGATTTCGCAACTTCCCGAAAGGTAGTTACCATTGCTCAGTTTCAGTTTAAATACTACTAGATCGTATTTTTTTACTTTTAATGCTAATAGCGGAATTTTACATATCTTAGTATCTTGTATCGATCTTGCCAGTTTTCAGTTTACAATAATATAATCATTAAGGCTGGCCATCTTGTCATCATGCACGAAGCATATTAACTTGTGGGAAATTTTATCTCCAATTTTATGGGGAAATTTATGTACATTGGTTGCAATAACATTGGTTTACTTACAAAGTTGTAGCAGTCTATAGCCATTACTATTTTATTTCCCTTCAACAAATATATATATATATATATATATATATATATATATATATATATATATATATATATATATATATATATATATATATATATATATATATATATATATATATATATATATATATATATATATATATATATATATATATATATATATATATATATATATATATATATATATATATATATATATATATATATATATATATATATATATATATATATATATATAGGCTAGGATACCACCTATCCCTATTTCTACCGACCTGAGCCTTCAAATCCCCAAATATAAATACCATATTTCTACCTGGGTTCATGTCTATTCGTTCATGTAGCTGTAAGTAAAAGCCATCTATCATTACTATCTATGTCAATCACTTATCCTCGTCACTTATGTTTGTTTATGCATCTGCATGTCAAGGCAATGGTCCAGCCTACTCTCCATTAACTAAAAGCACCGACATAAAGAAAACTTAGGGAAAATTTCTCAACGAACAATCAAACGCATTAAAGACTACCACTTCTTCTCGAACCACATTATCCTAACTTAGTACTCCCTATGAATCAAACCATGGAAAATATCTCCTGTATTCATTCAAGCGTGGTGTTTAAAAAGACTAGATGCGGAAGGAGTGGGGTTTACACTGGGTTGACCTGGAGATCTTAACAAAGTTTTGAAGCAGCCATATGTAGGTGTATCGCAAGGAAGCATCCTTCTACATCCTTCTACGCCTGCATAATGGAATTTAATGTGATTTTAGGGTTATTCTACTGTATACAATTTAAGGGAATGTAATTTTATCCTTTTTTTTGAACAAAATTTAGAAAACCTTATTTCTCCAATTGGCTTTGGCTGTTTATCTCCTAATCCTAGGTTCCAACCTTAGAGGCATAGAAAGCACAGAGTGCAGATTCTGTAAAATGTTCGGTTAACCTAGAGTCTCACAGTCTCAGTAAATTTTTGGCAGAGACAGGAAAAAAAAGTAGATGGCTAATTTTTCGTTGTCGTTTTAGCTGTTTATTCTATTCTAAACTTAGTAAAACGTTATTTTCGTATGACAACAATACGTAAATAAATTTGAGATTGCAACTGATGCTATGGTTCAAAACATTGTAAACATTCTGAAAAAGAATGAACTGAAGCTTAAAGGCACTTGTAATAGTAGTCTTCAAAAACGAATTATTCGATGCATTCTATCTTCGGAAATACGCGAATTTACTGTTTCACAGCAAATCAAGCTTCAAGACACCTCATCCTTTTTTCAGTTTCACAGTTGGAACAGAATAATTAAACAAGAAGATGGTTTAGGTAATGTTATTCTTCTGAATTCAATCTTGTTTAGGTAATTCTAAGATTCCAGACCTTTTACTGGCATGCTCCAACCACTACATATTTACTCTTAGCTAGCCTAGCCTACTTCTGAAAGAAACATGCTAAATAAATTAAAATATTCTATCACCATTAGGTTAGGTTCTTTATTTTGTACTCTTTTCAAATGTCATAGTTGTTTTTCTGACACTGCACTCAACCCTTCTGATAGTGTTGGGTTTATCCAAAGGCATTGTTTATCAGGTATACCCGGGGCATTTTCCCCCAATAGGCCTAGGCCTAATTTAATTAAAAAGTTATGTTAAATATTTACCAAATCATATTATTGAGTTACAAATAAAGTGAATATACCACTTGATGCTTTTTTTATGCTCTTTACAAATATAATAATCATTTTTGTCAGAAATGAATTTTAGCCCCCACCCCTATATAGGGCCTATACCAATTCAGGGTATATATTTGCACATTAGGGGGGTGGGGTAATTTTATTTCTGATGTAAATGAGAGGTAAGTTTAAACTTCCCCCCCCCCCTAATGTGCTAATAGCCTATATACCCTGAATTGGTATATATAGGGAAGGGGGCTAAAATTCATTTCCAACAAAAATTATTATTATATGTGTAAAGAGCATAAAAAAAGGCATCAAGTGGTAGGCTATATTCACTTTAGTCATAACTCAATAATATGATTTGGTAAATATTTACCAATATTATTATGTAGCCCATGTCCCTTCACTATTTGGATATGGGGTGAATTTGCAGGTGACACTGTAATGTAGCTAGTATGCAAGTGGAAACATCATTTGATGCCTTTTTTATGCTCTTTGATAATTCAATAATGGCTTCTGTTGCAAGTTGCATCTTGAGCCCTTAAAGGGCCCCAAAGGTATTTCATTTTTGTAACCACACAAAGAAGTTATCAACAGTAGGCCTAGGCTACCTAAGTTATTGAAAAGTTGTTAAAAACACATCACTAGTTTATAAATAAGTTGTTCAACAGTAATATATTTCAAAAATACTTATTTAATAGAATTTAAACCTCAATTATTGGGCAACTCAATATAAACTGTTTTCCTAATGATTCAAGCTTTTCAAATGCTGTCAACAAAAATAGCACTGAATTTTGCAATCTGAAACTTTGCTGTTGAAAATTCAGGGTATATATTTGCACATTAAGGGGTGGGTAAACTTCATGGTAACTTTGCAGTGGACCATATAGTTTAGCTAGGATGAAAGTGAAAACATCATTTGATACTCTTTCATAATACATCATGATACTCTTTCTTTCATTTTGCAAACCTTTCGAAATCTTGTGATGATCCTGAACAACTTTCGCATGTTGATATAATTTTAAACAGTTCTTTTAATTCGCATGATTTTTCTATTTCGTTTGATTCTTTGTTGGGTGCATGCCGTAATTTAAAGCCACAATCCTCTAAAGACCATGATGGGATTTTTTCAAATCATGTGAAATTTGCTCCAACTTCTTTTCTTCTTCTTCTTTTGACTTTTTTTAATCTTATTCTCAAGTTTGGTAATGTTCCCCAGTCTTTTAGGATTGGGGTGGTAACTCCTATTCCAAAATCTGGTAAAAGAGATCTCCGTTCTTGTGATTCGTATAGTCCGATAACGAAGGGTTCTATGATTGGTAAACTTTTTGAATTATGTATAAAGGATCTTTTTGATTATTTGGATGTTGGTCTTAATCAAGTAGGGTTCAAAAAAGGAATGGGTTGCGACCATGCGCATGCAACATTTGATACTATAATTAAGGAGTCAAGATCTACTGGCTCCCCACTTTATACACTTTTAATTGATATAAAAGGAGCTTTTGACAATATTTCGCATGCTTCCGCTCTTTCAGCTCTTATTTCTGGTGGGATTCCCCTTTCTGTGGTTAGAGTTCTTAGATCTTGGTATTCGGGGCTTAGGATAAAAAATTTTGCACATACTTCTGATTCTCTTTCTAATCCAATTTCCGTGGGTCGGGGCGTGAGACAGGGTGGGGTTTTATCTCCTTATATTTTTAACGCATGTCTGGCGGAGTGTCTTCGTTCTTTATCTACAACCCTTATTTCTTGGGGACGGGATGTGTCTTTTCTTGCATATGCGGATGATATTATCCTATTGAGCCGTTCTAAAGCTAGTCTAATTAAGAATTTTAATTCCCTTTCTAGTCTGCTTAATGTTCGTGGCCTTTCTATTAGTATTAAAAAATGTCAATATTTTCCCGTTAATGTTAATGACCGAGCTGAATTAATTTGCGATAGAAATATATCATTTCCGGTTTCTGATGCTGTTGTTTATCTTGGGTTACCTTATTCTGCTTCAGCTCGTGAATCTAAGTCGATGCTAATTTTACATATTCAAGAAAAAATTAGAAAGGCGTTTGGTTCGATAATACGGCTGCGTGGTGTTTATCGTCGTGAAATTCTAGGTTCTCTTTTTAATGCAGTTGCCCTCCCGCATGTTCTTTATCCTTCCCTTCTTCTTCGAGATTTTAAAATTTGTGATTTTTCAGCAATTCGCGTTTGTTATTTTAAATATTGTAAGTTTTTACTTGGTTTTCCACTTTCCTTTAGTAATACTGAATTAGTTTCAAAATTTAAAATTAAAGAGCCGTTGGAAATAGCCAAGGTAAATATAAATAATTTTTACCGTAAATCTGAAAATATACTCTATGTTCATAATCTTTTTCCTTTTTTTTTCTATAGTTTAAATAGTGCATGATTTCATTATTACTATTTGTTGCATTTGATTAAGTTTTCTTTTGGGCAATTTGTAAATTGTTGCTATGTTTGATGGTGTGTTATTTGGATTTTTGAAGATTTATTTAATTATCTTTTATACTCCTCGTTTTTGAGGGAAAATAAATAAATAAATAATAAATAATTCTTATAAAATACCTTTGGGGCCTCTTTAAGAGCTCAAGATGCAATTTAGAACAGAAGTGATTATTGAATTATGAGAGAGCATAACAAATGCTTCAAATGATGTATTCACTTTCAAACTAGCTAAATTATAGTGTCACCTGGAAATTTACCGGATACAGACTTCTCTTGCCCCCCCCCCCCAAACAAAATGCTGGAAATTTGCCTCTGAGGCAGTGGCAGATCTGGGGGGGGAGCCAGGGGGCATGCACCCCCTTAATATGGTCTAAATTAGTGTAATTTACCTAATTGATGCAAGTTTGCATTAATTAAACTTGCTCCTTAGACGAGTTTGTCCCACAGTAGCATCTGAACACAAATGTTGGCAGATGCTGGTGCTCTAGTCTCTTGTTGTAAGGGAGGTCATCTAGACCAGCTATGCACTATGTGGCACACTTTAGAACTCCCTCAATTAGACTAGTATCATTCTTATAGGAAGGGGAGATAAGACAAAGACCAGAATCTAATACAGGCCTGACTATAGTCTTATAAAGACTTAGTGGCAGCAGGTAGTTATAATGTGCTTAAGGAGACCAAGGCCTGAATTTGCTCTTGGACTGCTTGTTGCCAGTGGTCATAGAACTTTAGTTGTTCATATTTTAGTACTCCTAGATCTCTTTCTTCAAGACAAGTCTTAAGCACTGAGTTTGGCATTGAATTGGGATCATATTTGTTGTACTGGCAATGGCAGTTGTTGTTACTAAAGTGAAGGACACTACACTTTAATATATTGAACTCAAGTAGCCAATTTTGTGCCCATGTTTAAATTTTAAGAAGACCAGACTGCAGGCTTTTTTTCCAGCATAAAGCATGATGTTGTTTTTTATTTCATTCACCATATTGTTGATAGATATATGAGGAATATAGTAGTGCTCAAAACAGGTCTCAGGGGAATCCACTTACAACATCACATGCTGTAGAGAAAACCATCTCATCATTGGCTGAGAAGAGTCAAACCTGCTGAGTCCAACCTGTCAGAAAGTCCATGATCTAATCAACTACATCCATGTGGGTACCTCCTGCCATAAGTCTTAATCTGAGGCAGTTGTGAGGCACCTTGTTGAAGGCCTTAGCCTGATCCAATAGAATCAGGTCCACAGGGATTCCTTTGTCCAAGTGATCTATTACAATGTCATATGTCACAAGGAGATTTGTCTCAACCAATTTCCCTGGCTAAAAGCTGTGCAGGGGGTAGAATATTTTTGGTGAGGAGATGTTCAGCCTTTGCAATCTGCTTAAGTGTTTTAGCCATTGCTGAAGTAAAACTAATAGGTCTGTAGTTTTCTGCTTTGACACAATCACCTTTCTTGAATATTGTGATGACAAGGGTCAGCTTCCAGTTCATGGGTACCTTTCTTGAGTCAAGCTACAGTTTGAAGATATTACACAGTGGTAGTGCGATTGCGTTGGCAAGCTCCTTGAGTAGTCTTGGGTGCATTTTATCAGGACCAGTAGACTTCTTGATGTCTAGCTCTTCAAGTCATTCTTGGACAACAAGAGGTGAGAGTTGAATAAGTGGCATTAGCTTAGGGATGTCATAGGATGGGCTACAAGGGAGAGGAGCACCTGGTTCACTGGTAAAAAACAATGCAAATTGCTTGTTGAGAAGTTCAGCATTATCTTTCAAGCTAGTTAGCTCCATGCCATCATATATATAGAGTTGTTTTACTGACTGTCTGCTGTGATCTTCACTGGATACATACTCCTAGAATTTTTTTTTTTTTACTGTCATCAGCTAGCTTGGACTCAAAACTTGCATGAAGGTACTTAGTTAAGTTTCTTAGTTTATTTTGAGCTTTTGCAATTTTCTTTTATAATATTTGCTTTTTCCCTCATTTATTGAACTTTCTCCAGACAGAAGAGGGCTGGTCAAGGAAACTGCCTTGCAGATCTCCACTTATCACAGGCATAGGTGATGACAAAGCATCAACCTCTTGGGTTTACTTGTAAGGTAATCTTTATCCATGATTTAGTTTTCTGGCTAATACAGTTGAGATAAAATTTCTTGAGTCATAAGTGGGATGGAACTTTTCCCAAACACTTTTGAAGAATAAAGATAAATACAATCTAACAAGCACCATTATCTACCATTGATTAAACCTGACCAATCATTTTCAGGACTGCATGTTGTACAAATGCTGTTTACAGAACCTATACTGAGCTGTGTGCCCTAAATTATTTACTTCAAAGTATACCTAGATTCTGCTTGCCATAACTTTTTCCATTTCATAAGAAATAGGGTAATAACCTAGGCTATAGGGGATAATCATGAATACTTAGACAGTGCATATTCTTAGAGAAATATTTTGATTAAAATGTGTTTTTCCTAAGTATGGGGAACAGGTTCCTAGTCTTGGACATAAAGTAGATAGATTTATATAGTTGATATTTAGACTCAAGAAAAATTTCTCCTATAGTCCAGCCTATTTCAACATTGCTATTCTTCTACAAAGCAATCCCTGAGTTCTCATCACAAACAATGCAGTGCAATGACAGTTATACAAGCATCTGATTGCTGCATCTACTCTCAAAAGCTTTTCTGGAAATGAGCAAACATAACGCTGAGGAACAAATTTTTCTCTAGTACAGTGATAAGCCTGTGAAACTCCCTTTGTGCAATAATGGTGACTTTTCAAACAGTTTGTGGTAACAAACTGTAAGTAAGGAGCGACCTGGCTCAATGGTAACCAAAACTCTAAAAAACCGGAATTTTGGTACCAATAGATACATCAAAAGAATCAGATTTTAATTCTGATTTCAAATATATAAGTTTCATCAAGTTTGATATTACCCATCAGAAGTTACGCGCCTGAGAAAATTGGGCTGATTTTCAAAAAAAGGGGGAAAGACCCCCTAAAATCTATAGAACCTTAATGAAATTCACACCATCATATTCAGCGTATCAGAAAACCCTACTGTAGAGGTTTCAAGCTCCTATCTACAAAAATGTGGAATTTTGCATTTTTTGCCAGAAGAAAGATCACGGGTGCGTGTTAATTTGTTTTTTTTTCCCAGGGGTAATTGTATTGACCCAGTGGTCCTAGAATATCGTAAGAGGGCTCATTGGAACGGAAATTAAAAGTTCTAGTGCCCTTTTAAGTGACCAAAAAAATAGAGGGCAACTAGGCCCCCTCCCACGCTCATTTTTTTCTCAAAGTCTCCCAATTAAAATTTTGAGATAGCCATTTTGTCCAGCATAGTCGAAAATCTAGTAAATATGTCTTTTAAGATGACTTAATCCCCCACAGTTCCCAGGGGAAGGGCTGCAAGTTATGAACTTTGCCCATTGCTTACATATTGTATTGGTTATTGGGAAGTATACAGACATTTTCAGGAAGAATTTTTTCTGGTGGGGGGGGGGCTGGAGGAGGGGTTACTCGGGAGAATCTTTCTGTGGAGGATGTTTCTTTGGGGCAAGGGACATTTAGCATTATTTAAAAAACGATCAGAAATTAAATTAAAAAAAACCAGTTTTTTCAACTGAAAGTAAGAAGCAACATTAGAACTTAAAATGAACATAAATTATTAGGTATATGAGGGGGTTCTCCCCCAAGTCAATACCTCGCTCTTTATGCAACAGTTTTTTTTAGTGCTTTCAAAAGAGCTATCTATTCTAATTAAATGGCCTTTGTGATTCAGGGGTTTGTGAATTTGAAATTTTTTTTAACTTTTAACGTAAAGAGCGTGGTATTGACTAAGGGGAGAACCCCATCATATATGTAATAACATATATGTAATAAAAAAAAAAAACAAGCGATACGGCTCAATAGTAATCAAAACTTTTAAAAACGGAACTTTGATGTCAATAAATGTATCAAAAGAATGGGCTTATAATATTGATTCTAAATATATGAATTTTGTTAAGTTTAGCATTACTCATCAAAGGCTACGAACCTGAGAAAATTTACCTGATTTTTTAAAGAGGGGGGAAACATCCCCTAAAAAGTGAAAACATTTTAATGAAAATCACACCGTCAGATTCAGCGTATCAGACAACCCTATAACATAGGTTTCAAGCTCATATCTGCAAAAATCTGCAACTGTGTATTTTTTGCCAGAAGAAAAATATACGAATATAGAAGTTCGTTACGTAAGTTAACTTGTAAATTACATCAGAACCAAATTTAGAGACAGCCATTTAGCAAAAGAAAAGTAAATTTTTTATGCGAATTTTGTTTACTTATTCAATGCTGGCGAGCCAAAATAAAAGCTGCATTAACTAAAAAACAATCAGAAATTAAATAAAAAAAACAAGTTTTTTAAACTGAAAGTAAGGAGCGACATTAAAACTTAAAACGAACAGAAATTATTCTGTATATGAAAGGGTTGTGCCCTCCTCAACACCTCGCTCTTTACGCTAAAGTTTTTATTGTTTAAAAAAAGAGTTGTGAGAAAGTCAAACTTTAGCGTGAAGAGCGAGGCGTTGAGGAGGGCACAGCCCCTTTCATATACGGAATAATTTCTGTTCGTTTTAAGTTTTAATGTCGCTCCTTACTTTCAGTTTAAAAAACTTGTTTTTTTTATTTGATACCAACATGGATGCATTCAAGTTGCTGATGGATAGCAAGTGGTTAAATAAACTGTGGCATACTTCTTGGGACACCAAAAAAAAAGATAAAGATAAGAGAGACAAGGATGCTTTGGCTCTGTGGACTATATATCTAACAAAGATATCCCACTTTAAACTAGAGGAAATTGTAACCCCAAGTAATTTAAAGGAAGACATAATTATCAGGGGGGATAAGGTTGAGGAAAAGGGGTGAGGTTTTAATGAAACATATTTGCATTATCATAGATTAAGAGGGGTTTATTCTTATGTCTAAGTTTACAGCATCATCTAAAATATAATTGAGGATACTTATAGGGTTGCTTACTTAATTTCGTTAGCAGGTTTCAACAACTGTTAGGTCATCCACAAATATCCACAAATAATAAATATTTGTCGGAAAATTCCTTTGCAAGGCTATTTATCATAACAGAAAAGAGGAGGGGACTTAGGAGAGTACCTTAAGATACTTCATTGTGGACAGGGGGGCAGGGGACTGGAAAAATGATTCTGATATTTGACTACTTGTGATCTATTTGATAAAAAGGAGGCAACCAATTTAACCAGGAAAGAATCAATACTGAAATCAGTTACAAGTTCCTCAAATAAAATATTGTGGTTAACGGAAATTAATTTTAGCCAGCAATTAGGTTTTTCAAGAATGTTCCCAATTGGGTTGATAAGAAAACCAAGGTAATGAGAAGTAGAAGTGGATTTGAGGTTCCTGAATTGTCTTAGTTCAGTGGTAGGATTTGTTCTTCTAGCCAATCTGCAAGGAATCCTTTGTCTAGTTTAAAGAACACAGGAGTGAGTGAAATAGGACAAATACCTTCAAAACCAGGTTTTCTGTCTTTCTTTTTTTAAGAGGGCTATGAAATCCTGTCTCAAAATTTGTGGATATTGGCCAGACTCAGTAATCTCATTGAAAAGAACAGACAATGGCTTTGAATGCCTTTGAAAGGAAGTCACTGAAAGCATTAATGAAAGGAAACGGGATATCTAAAGGGCAGACGCTTGTTTTTTATAGTTTCCCAATTCTTCTTTTGATCTCACAGAGAGATGGACGGGAATGCAGGTGGAAGATCATCAGTAGGTAGTTGACAAGACAATGCCAGAAGGCTCTGGAGGATGGAAGCAAGGAAATTGTTAAGATGTAACTTCTGGGGGTTCAGCTAGGTTGAAATCAAGCTGCTCTAGACTCCTGCCACACACCTTTTTTTTACCTTGGTATATTAATTTTTTTGTTTATTGGTAAACAATTCTTCAGCCTTATTCTTGTAGTAGGATCAGTCAGATTTGTGTATTTCCTTTTTAATTGCTTTTCTTAATTTATTAGCTTCATTCAACTTACCATTTCTGAAAATATAAATTTTTTTCGAATTAGCGCTTTTATGGGTTGATTAATAATGACTTGTCACTGGAACACTTCTTAAATCTTTTTTCTGGGTAGTTGCAGATAACACATCCAACTACCATTACTAACTTAACAGACACAGGGTTCTCTCCAATTGCTAGCCAGTGTGATTTAAGGTAATTTAAGACCCTATATTGAAGAACAAGCAATAGCCTACTTTCCAAGACTAACTTTAAAAACTTTTCCACAAAATAAGTTTTTCAAAGAAAAGTAAAATTGCCACATTAAACCAAAATAAAGTGACCAGAAATAAAGTCAAAAAATTTTCCAAGCATAAGACTACTGCAAATCACAATCAATATATAAATGAAATCCAAAACAAACAGAAATCATAGGCAGCATGAGTCATGCTGCCTAAGTAAAGAACAATGTTGGCAAAATGTATTTTTTTTTTCCATACCAGGGCACTTTGTATCAAAGGAGTTGTCATAGAAACTTCGAAAAGGACTCGTTCGATTGGAAATGGGAATGGTTAGTGCCCTTTTTAATAGTCAAAAGTGATTGGAATCCAACTAATACCCCTTCCACGCCCAACATTTCCCTAAACACATCCAATCAAAATTTTGAGATAGCCATTTTATTCAGCATAGTTGATTTCCAGATAGAAATTACGTTGAGACTTCAGCAGGGTTGTGTTCTGTCCCCCTTTATATGGATTGTTTTGATGGATTTTGTGTCAAGGAGCGCAGGGAAGGCAATGAGAGACCACGGAACCAAATGGGGAGGAAAAAGTGTCCTGGACTTAGATTATGCTGATGATTTAAGCATCCTAGATGAAAGTGTGAGCAAAATGAATGAACTTTTAGAGGTTTTGCGAGTTCAGGGTGCTAGAATAGGTTTGAAAATTAATGTTAAGAAGACTAAGTCACTAAGGCTAGGAATAAGTGAAGATGAAAAGATGACGTTAGGTAATGAAAAGATAGATCAAGTGGGCAGCTTCACTTACCTTGGTAGTATTATTAATAAAATGGTGGGAGCCATGAAGATGTCAAAAGTAAAATAGCCAAGGCTCAGGGTGTTTTTTCACAATTAAAAAAAGTTTAGAAGAATAGGAAGATAAGTCTTCAAATCAAGATTAGAGTATTAGAAGCTAAAGTGGTGACAGTAGTCCAATATGGCTCTGAAGCATGGGCGTTTCGAAAAGCGGGTGAAGATTTTCTTGATGTCTTCCAGAGAAATTGCTTAAGGATTGTTCTGGATACCCGGCTGACTGACCGTATTTCAAACAATAGGCTGTACAAAAAATGTGGTTCAATACTGCTCTCTAGGGCTATAATGAAAGGAAGATTGAAATGGCTAGGGCACTTTGTGTGGATGAAGGATGAAAGATTGCCAAAGATCGTTCTTTTTGGTCAACTGTCTAGGGCAAAAAGAAAACAGGTCGTCCTTGTCTGGGGTGGGAGGACATCATAAAGAACGATTTAAAGGAAATGGGAACTTCGTAGGAGGGTGTAAAAGGGAGTCTTTGAATCGGTTGGGATGGAGGAGGAGCGTGCATAGCTGTGTTGGCCTCAGGCGGCTTGGTGCTGTGGTGAGTTGTTAGTAGTAGTAGTAGTAGTAGAAACTTAAGAAAAGGCTCATTCGATTGGAAATTCAAAGGTGGCTAGGTGTTAATAGTCAAAAGTCATTGAGGGCAACTAACCCCCCTCTCAAGCCCATCTTTTCCCCAAACACATCCAATCAAAATTTTTAGATAGCCATTTTGTTCACATAGTTAAAAGTTCTGGAAACTAGGTCTGTGAGGGGCATATAAGGTTTTTATAGAAAGTGTTGTCGTAGAAACATCAAAAAGGGCTCATTCGATTGGAAATTGAAATGGCTAGTGCCCTTTTTAATAGTCAAAAGTGATTGGAGGACAACTAACACCCCTTCCACGCCCACCATTTCCCCAAACACCCCCAGTCATAATTTGGAGATAGCCAGTTTGTTCGACACAGTTGCAACTTTCGGAAATTATATATTTGAGCCGGGTACTCCCCCCCCCCACATTCTTCAGGGCAAGGGTTGTAAGTTATGCCCTGGTGGAATATACAGATTTTATAGAAAGGATTATCATAAAAATACATCCGTAGTTGTGTTGGCTTGGGGTGGGATGGTGGTGGGGTGCATATGGATTTTATAGAAGTTATTGTTGTAAAAAAACATGCATAGTTGTGTTGGCCTCAGGTGAGATGGTGGTGCAGTCAGTTGTTAGTAATTAGTAATAGTAGTAATAATTCACTTGTAATTCCCCTGCCCCTCCCAATTCATTAAACTTAAAATCAGTCTTAAACTTAAGTTTTTACTTTATTAGATTCAAATAACTTCTTTAAATTGTATTTCAAGAGTTGCTTCTAGTTTTATTTCATCCCAGCCCCCTCTCCCTCCCTGTGTCTTAATATAACCATGAGCTATAGCAAATGCTTGCTCATTTTGATAATTTGCACCATGTTCTATGCTCTTTTTTTATAATAAAGAGTTTTTTCTTCATTTCAAGAACAGAAGATCAACATTTTTTGTGCATATTCTAGGGCTATATACAAGTATTGGGAGGATGTTTGGCTGGCGCATAGTTAAACTAAAAGCAACTATGAAAATCCATTCAATAGAAATTTCCTGGGATGTATTCAAACTGGAAGCAACTCTGAAAATCTGATTAATAGAAGTTTTCTAAACCAGATGAAATATGAATTTTGTTGTTATAGTGATTAGACATGAAAGGGCCTTATGTAAGGTGGTTAGCCATTTTTTCAAATCACTAATGAATAGTTCAATTTTGTATTTATTTGTTTCAGTTTTTTTCTTTTTTGATTGCTGACATGTGACAAGCAGTTGATCTCTAATTTTTGGCAGCCAAAAATTGTGTAGTAGCACTGCTTATAGTTGAAGAAAATTTTCACATTTCAATCTGGTAGTACTTACAAAAAATATAGTAATGTCCTAGGAATTTCCAAATTAAAAAAGAAAAAAGAAAAAAGAGTAATCTTGAATATTATTGTTCTCGGGTATGAATAAACCTAAGATGATACCAGGGGGCTAAATGTGATGTAGAATGTATTTATTAAAACAGTCTAGACAAGAAGATAATTTAAAATAATGTTGATTTTGCTATAGCCTTATTTTTTGGCAAATGCAGAATTTTTACAAGACAACACTGACAAAGATTTTGCACCAATATAGCTTACTATGGGCCTGATGACCTTATGTAGCCTATAGGTGCTTGGTCAAGAGACATGCTGACATTTGCCCCCTTCCCCTAAAATACCAACATTATTAAAAAGACATAACAGTGTTTTATGTATGGAAATTACGATATTTTTGCCAAGAGTTTTTTTTTTTTATCCGGATCATCACGCCTTTCCTCACCCTATCCCTGAAACTTTTCAGGGTACCCATTCCTTGGAATGTTTATAAGTTTAGTTTTTAAATCATTTAAAAGTTATGTTGGCCGTTAAGTAGATTAGTGAAAAGCTTGAAATGAAAGTGGTTAAAAAATGTATGTAATTCCTGAGTTACATTTAAAAATAGGCTGAATGGAGGGAAATCAGGAGACCCAACTGTCTCCTGATTTTCTACTTTCTTACTTTTTTTTGCTAAAAAATCACAGCATTTAGGATATAGAATGTGTGCCAAGACTATTGTGTTTACTTAAAACCTGTAAAATGTTTATTCCCATTTTCTTGCTTAAACGTTTTTCCTTTCAACAATATAAGCATAAAATTTATTAGAACACGAATACCAATCAAAATAACTTTTTAAAGATAAAAAGATAAAAACACACTTTACTAATAGCCTATTTGTTGTGTATAACTTTTAACACTTGATTAAGAGTAAAAAGTTACATGAGAAGTCCTCTTTAACTCAAAACAGAGAAAAGGAGCAGATACACTGCTATGTGATTGGCCAGCCAAATTGATAAGGAAAATAAGCACAAAAACAATACAAACCCACAAAATCAGCAAACTTTTACAATCAACCTAAGGCTATGCCTAGCCTTAATAGTGGGGTGGAGGCAATTGTGACAGCAGTGGTTTTCATTATTTAGAAGAACATTGAATGAAGGATCTAATGAAGTATTTATTCTTTCAATACTACTACTACTGCTAGCAACTCACCGCAGCACCAAGCCGCCTGAGGTCAACACAGCTACGGACACTCCTCCTCCATCCAAATCTATTTAAAGCCTCCCTTTTTACACATGTCCACGAAGTTCCCATTTCCTTTAAATCTTTCTTTATGATGTCCTCCCACCCCAGACGAGGACGCCCTGCTTTCCGTTAGCCCTAGACGGTTGGCCGAAAAGAACAATCTTTGGCAATCTGTCATGCTTCATCCACACAACGTGCTCTACCCATCTCAACCTTTCTTTCATTATAGCCCAAGAGAGCGGTAATGAACCACATTTTTCGTATAACCTATTGTTTGAAATACGGTCAGTCAGCCGAGTACTCTGAACAATCCTTAAGCAATTTTCCTGGAAAACATCTAGCAAATCTTCATCCGCTTTTCTGAGCGCCCATGCTTCTGAGCCATATCTGACCACTGTAGCATCTAATATTTCAATCTTGGTTTGCAGACCTATCTTCCTATTCTTCCAAACTTTTTTTAACTGTGAAAAATACACCCTGAGCCTCGGCTATTTTACTTTTAACATCTTCACTGCTCCCACCATCTTTACTAATAATACTACCAAGGTAAGTGAAGCTGCCCACCTGGTTTAATCTTTTCATTACCCAACATCACCTTTTCATCTTCACTTACTCTTAGCCTTAGTGACCTAGTCTTCTTAACATCAATTTTCAAACCTATTTTAGCACCCTAAACTCGCAAGACCTCTAAAACTTCATTCATTTTGCTCACACTTTCATCTAGGATGCTTAAATTATCAGCATAGTCTAAGTCCAGGAGACTTTTTCCTCCCCATTTGATTCCGTGGTTTCCCATTGCCTTTCCTGTGCTCCTTAAGACGAAGTCCATCAAAATATTCCATGTAAAGCGGGATAGAACACAACCCTGCTTAACTCCTGATTTAATACAAAAACAGCTGCTTGCCTCATTTCCTGCCTTAACCGCATTATTGTTGTTCTTGTACATATCACTAGTCAGTTTAATGTGTTTGTCTGGTATACCCACTGTGGGTATATCATACAATAATAATAACTTTGCTATAGCTCTTCTATCTACATGATTGAAATCTTACCCATAATCTATACAACTGAGGACCAAAAGTGTTTGACAACACAGGCACTTCTCAATTATTAGCCTAAGAGTGAAAATTTGGTCGACACATCTTCTACCTTTTCTAAAACTGCACTGCTCTTCTCTTTGTCTACGGCATCTCTCAGTCTAAAAAGTATCACATTACTAAGTAATTTACTACCTACAGAGACTAGACGAATGCCTTGATAATTACCACACTCACTTTTATCACCTTTCTAATAAAATGGCTTAATTAAGGTTTTCCTAAAATCGTTAGGTACTTCCCCTTTTTCAAAAATCATATTCATAATCTTCAGTAACTTATTTCTAACCTCAGAGCCACCGTATTTAATAAACTCATTTGCCACCCTATCAGCACCTGGAGCCTTATTATTTTTTAGTTCTTTTAGTACTGTCGCTAATTCCTCCTCACAGAACAAATCTTGCTTCACATCCAAGGTATCACAAACTTTTTCATTTTCCTCTATATCTCTTCCTTCAACTCTATCTCGGTTTAGCAAATTGTTAAAATGTTCTGCCCATCTTGCTTTAATTTTATCCTTATCACTAATTTTGGTCCCGTTCCAATCTTTAACTGGGGCAAGTCCAGATTAACTATTCACTCTCAATTTAATAACATGCCACTACAATATTTTACTATTATGCTGTCTAGCTGCATCTTCCAGATCCTCAGCAATTTCATCCATGGCCTCCATTTTATACCTCCTTAGTTCATATCTTTATACTTTCTTTACTTTCCTTATATTCCTTTTGTTTTGATATGATGTGTACCTCCGATTATTCTAGTACACGTCCCTTTTCCTTTCTAATAAACATAAATCTACTTCACTATTATTCTTAGCTTCAGTCCTAGCTTTCTTCCCTAAGACACCTTAAACTGGCTAAAACTCACATTAAGAGTTGGGTACTTGTTAATTAAACAAGACACACCCAAGAAGTGAAGTTAGGTTAATCCTAATGAAATATAACCTTCATAGTCTATAACCTTTACTTTATATAGTAGTATAATCTGGGTTATATATTTGCACTTTTGGAGGTGGGGGTGGGGGTATTGAACAACACCCCTAACTTAACCTCCCCCCCCCTAATGTGCAAATATATAGCCTAAATTATATAAGTTCAATGCATTCTATCCAGGGACGTACGCAGGAGGGGGGCCTCTGGCTCCCCCCCCCCCCCGAAATCTCACGATTTTTTTCATTTTCCCATAATTTTCTGATTTTTCTCACAGAATAGTGGGTTTGAAGGATTTGGCCCCCCCCCGAAACAAATTGGGCCCCCCCCCCGAAACAAATTCCTGCGTACGTGCCTGATTCTATCGCCCGTCACTTGTCTTTGTGGCTATCAAACCGGTTTTCTGAGATATAATCTAAGCATAATCCATAAATATAATATGCATAATTTACTCTATCTTACAATTTTATTTTTTAAAACAATAAAAACTTTAGCGTAAAGAGCGAGGCGCTGAGGAGTGGACAGCCCCTTTCATATACTGAATAATTTCTGTTCTTTTTAAGTTTTAATGACGCTCCTTACTTTCAGTTAAAAAAAATTTGTTTTTTAGTAATTTCTGAACGTTTTTGAATTAATGCAGCTTTAATTTTGGCTCACCCGTACATGAATAATTAAATCGAAATTCGCATAATAATTTTTCTTTTTTATTTGGCTAATTGGATTTCTCGAAATTTTGTTCTGACGTAACTTACGAATTAACTTACGTAACGAATTTCTATATTCGTATGTTTTTGTTACGTATATTGGGGGTTCGCTCCCTAGTCAATGCCTCGCTTTTTACGCTAAAGTTCGAATTTTGTTCGAATCACAAACCCCTGAATCACAAAGGCCGGTTAATTAGCATAGATAGCTCTTTTGAAAGTACTAAAAAAGCTTTAGCGTAAAGAGCGAGACATTGACTAGGGGGCGAACCCTCTTATATACGTAATAATTTCTGTTCGTTTTAAGTTTTAATGGTGCTCCTTACTTTCAGTTGAAAAAACTTTTATTAATATTTAATTTCTGATCGTTTTTTTAATTATGCAAGAAAATCTGGCGCCCCCTTCATAGAAATGTCCCTTCCCCCAAGGAAATATCCTCAACGGAAAGATCCTCCCCCGTAACCCCTACTCTGAACCCGACCCCCCATTAGAAAAAAATTCCTCCTGAAAACGCCTGTATACTTCCCAATAACCAATACTATATGTAAACAATGGGCAAAGCTTATAACTTGCAGCCCTTCCCCCGGGAATTGTGGGGGATTAAGTCATCCTCAAAGACATATTAATTAGGGTTTCGACTATGCTGAACAAAATGGCTATCTCAAAATTTTGATTGGGTGACTTTGGGAAAAAAATGAGCGTGAGAGGAGGCCAAGTTGCCCTCCAATTTTTTTGGTCACTTAAAAAGGGCACTAGCACTTTTAATCTCCGTTCGAATGAGCCCTCTCCCAATATTCTAGGACTACTGGATCGATACGATCACCCCTGGAAAAAATAAATAAACACGCATCTGTGATCTTTCTTCTGGCAAAAATAATACAAAATTCCTCGTTTTTGCAGACAGGAGCTTGAAACCTCTATAGCAGGGTCCTCTGATACGCTGAATCTGATGGTGTGATTTTCATTAAAGTTCTATGACTTTTAGGGGTTAATTCCCCCTTTTTTCGAAAATAAGGCAAATTTTCTCAGGCGCGTCACTTTTAATGGGTAAGTCTAAATTTAATAAAACTTATATTTTTGAAATCAGCCTAAAAATTGAATTCTTTCGATGTATCTATTGGTATTAAATTTCCGTTTTTTAGAGTTTCGGTTACTATTGAGCCGGGTTGCTCCTTACTTACAGTTCGTTACCACGAACTGTTTGATATAACCTTCATAGCCTATAACCTTTACTTTATATAATAGTATAATCTGGATTATATATTTGCACATTAGGTGGGGTGGGGGTATTGGACAGCACCCCTAACCCACCCCACCCCCCTAATGTGCAAATATATTGCCCAAATTATATAAGTCCAATGCATTCTATCGCCCGTCACTTGTCTTTGTGGCTATCAAACCGGTTTTCTGAGATATAATCTAAGCATAATCCTTGAGTGTGTTTCGTTTAATTAACACGTACCAAGAGTTGTCCTTATCTAACCACAATCGGAAGCTAACCCGAACATTAAACAAAAAGTACCTCAGAACATTATACAAAAATTATAAGAAATTACGGAATAGTTGTGCATGCATGGCTTCAACATTATTAAGTTAACTGTTCAGCTAGAAAAGAAGGTCATAAAACATCTTGTAATATAGGTAACATATGAAGCCTCTGCAGATTTCTCTATTTGGCCAGAGGATTCGAATATTTGCCGTAGGGTTCTCAGACTTATTTAATAAGGAAATGTAAATTTGTTTAGTTAATGCCTGTTTTGGAGGTGTTTATCCTTTTGTCGTGAAATTATACAGATTTTGTATGCTTATGAATTGATAGGTAATTTCAGCCTTAATAAATTTATTTAATTGGAGTAAGCACCAAAAGTTGAGCCCTGTTGATGTAGAAAATTGCCTATATTGCTTTTAAACTTGTATTTTTTAGTGTTTTTGCCCGTCATGGACTAGCATGACGTCATGGAAAAATGGGGTAGCAAGGTAGCAATGCTACTTGGCAATTTTCAAATTTATTGGCAGATTTTGTTTGAAATTTCTATTTTTATGTATGAAAATACTTTTTGCTCAAAGAAAAGCTGTCAAAACACCAGTTTTGCTGCTAAAATGTCAGCAATTTTTGGAATTCTATCGAATTCTGCTACTGGCAGCGTTGGAACTTTGTTCATACCTAGTTTTTGCTATTACTGACGAGAGTGGTTCTTTATGTTCATACCTGGTTTTTGCTATTACTGACGAGAGTGGTTCTTTACTTAATACTTGTTACCATGAAAATGATCAAACTAAAAAAAAAGATTCCCTTTTGCTTGTATTAAATAAAAAAAACAGGTTTTTTCAACTGAGAGTAAGGAGCAACATTAAAACTTAAAATGAACAGAAATTATTACGTATATGAGGGGGTTGCTCTTCGTCAACACCTGGCTCTTTAGGCTACGCTAAAGTTTTTGAGTACTTTTAAAAAAAGCTTCTTATTGTTCAAATTAAAAGAACATAGTATTTCAGGAGTCATTCTTAAAGAATTAGGACAGAATTCAAACTTTAGCGTAAAGAGCGAGGTGTTGAGGAGGAGAAACCCCCCTCATATACGTAATAATTTCTGTCTGTTTTAAGCTTTAATGTTGCCCCTTACTTACAGTTGAAGAGGCGTTTTTTTTTGAATTTAATTTCTTATCGCTTTTTTAAAAATGCCAGGAAATCTGGCTACACCTCCATGAAAAAATCCTTCCTCCTGACTGATTTATTATCTAGACCACTGGTTCTCAAATTGTGAATTTTTTTAGGGGTTTCACGGCCAGCCAACAAAAAAAAATAAGACAACCCTTTAACTCTAGGACTGGTAATTTCATTTATATTTTAGCTATACTTTACTTACTAGGCCTATCGGTAACGGAGAAGAGGTACCTAAATTTTTTTGTGGGTAAAAAAAGTTACAGTGTCAAAATAAGTTTGAGAACCACTTCTCTAGACAATTCAATCCTGGTGAAAATTTACCCTGGACAACTACCCTTAACATCTCCGCACGTAAAATTGAAGCGACAAAGAGAAAGCAAGACATAAGAAGAATCTCGTATAGGAATTCCGGAAAATTCCACCAATGTAAAATATCCCTGAAAAATTCACCCCCCCCCCCCCAAAAAAAAAAAAACTTCCCTCCCGACGACAAATAGTCCCCGTGCAAAATCCCACCTGTAGAAAATTCGCACCCCAAACCCGAAAGATGTATGCATACTTCCCAACAGCAAATACTACACGTAAACAATAGGCAAATTTTGTAACTTAAATATCTTTCCACAGGGGCTTTGGAGGGTCATGAAATTTTTGAAGGTATATTTATTCGGCCTTTCAACTATGCTGAGAAAAATGGCTATCTACAAATTTTGGTTGGACGATTTTGAGATGAAAAGGGCTGTGGGAGGGGGCCTAGTTGCCGTCCAATTTTTTGGTTACTTGAAAGGGGCGCTAGAACTTTTAATGTCTGTTTGAATGAGCCATCTCCCGATATTCTAGGACCACTGGGTTGATACGATCACCGCTGGGAAAAACAAACAAAAACAAATACACACATCCGTGATCTTTCTTATGGCAAAAAAAACCAGCAAAATTTCACATTTATGCAGATAGGAGCTTGAAACCTCTACAGTATGGTTTTTTGATACGCTGAATTTGATGGTGTGATTTTCATTAAGATTTTTTACTTTAAGAGGGAGGGGTGGTTCTTCTTTTTCGAAAATCAGGCAAATTTTCTTTTGCTCGTAATCTTTGATGGGTAAGACTAAACTTAATGAAACTTATATATTTGGAATCAGCATAATAATCTAATTCTTTTGATATATCTATTGGTATCAAAATTCAGTTTTTTAGAGTTTCGGTTACTATTGAGCCAGGTCGCTCCTTACTTACAGTTCGTTACCACGAACTGCTTGATTATATTGTATGCTGTGAATCACCTTGGCTTGTATATTTGTGACTAGTAATGCAGTTTAGTTTTTTGATTTTGTGCCATAGATTGTGCTTGAAATTTTTGTAAAATTAAGACTTTTTATTAGATGACATTCATAAATTAAACAAGCAATTCGTTTGGCAGCTTCTGATTTATGATTTGTATTTTTAGTAAAAGTTTGTTCAGCCTTAGAAGGTGCAGTGCTGTCAGTTTCTCCAAGGCTGCCAAAACTCCATGATTCAGATTTTGGGTTGTTATCCTATGGAAGTCCAGGTATTTCTCATTACTAATGTGTTATTCATATTCCAGTTGTAAATTATTCATCTCTTATAATAATAATAAGATGTTTTTATCTATACATGGAATTAATCTTGATGTTCTGAAAATTATGTTTTGTTGCTACTATTATCTTTTTTTGTAGTCATATTAATTTCATTTTTTTTGTGAAGATCTTTTGGAATGGGATAACAGCTCTGAGGGAAGATTAAATAAAAAAAACAAGTTTTTTTAACTGAAAGTAAGGGACGACGTTAAAACTTAAAACGAACAGAAATTATTCCGTATATGAAAGGGGCTGTCCCCGCCTCCACGCCTCGCGCTTTACGCTAAAGTTTGACTTTCTCAAAGCTTTATTTTTTTTAAAAATAAAAAACTTTAGCGTAAAGAGCGAGGCGTTGAGGAGGGGAGAGCCCCTTTCATATGCGGAATAATTTCTGTTCGTTTTAAGTTTTAACGTCGTTCCTTACTTTCAGTTAAAAAAAACTTGTTTTTTTTATTTAATTTTTGAACGTTTTTGATTTAATGCAGGTTTTGATATTGGCTCACCTTACATGAATAATTAAAACAAAATTTGCATAAAAATTCTACTTTTATTTGGTTAAATGGCTTTCTCGAAACCTGTTTGATTTTATTTACGAACGTTTTTATTAGTAATAAATATACGTAACTTACGAATTAACTTACGTAACGAACTTCTATATTCATAGATTTTTAATACGTATATTAGGGGGTTCGCCCCCTAGCCAATACCTTGCTCTTTAAGCCAAAGTTTGAATTTTGTTCCAATTCTTTAAAAATGACCCCTTAATCACAAAGGCCGTTAATTAGAATAAATAGCTCTTACTAAAGTAATAAAAAATCTTTTGCTTAAAGTGTGAGGTATTAACTAGGGGGCGGACCCAATCATATACGTACTATTTTCTGTTCGTTTTAAGTTTTGATGTTGCTCCTTACTTTCAGTTGAAAAACTTTTTTTTTTAATTCATTTTCTGATCTTTTTCTTTAATAATGATGGGAAATCCGGCGCCCCCTTCATAGCAATATCCCTTCCCCCATGAAAAATTCATTCGTGAAAAGATCCTCCCACATAAATCCCGACCCCCCCCCACCCACCTACCAGAAAAATCCCCCTGAAAACGTCTGTATACTTCCCAATAGCCAATACTATATGTTAACATTGGGTAAAGTTCATAACTTTCAGCCCTCCTCCCGGGGACTTCGGGGGATTGAGTCATCCTAAAAGACATAATTATCATATTTTCGACCATGCTGAACAAAATGGCTATCTCAAAATTTTTTATCAGGTGACTTTGGGAAAAACATGAGCGTGGGAGGGGGCCTAGTTGCCCTCCATTTTTTAGTCACTTAAAAAGGGCGCTAGAAATTTTAATTTCCGTTCCAATGAGCCCCCCCCCCACGATATTCTAGGACCACTGGGTCGATACAATCACCCCTGGTAAAAAAAAACAACAAAAAAAAAAAAAACAAAAAAAACAAAACAAATCCATGATCTTTCTTCTGGCAAAAAATGCAAAATTACACATTTTTCTAGATAGGTGCTTGAAACCTCTACAGTAGGGTTCTCTTATACGCTGAATATGATGGTGTGATTTTCATTAAGGTTCTATAGCTTTTAAGGGGTCTTTTTCCCTTTTTTCGAAAATCAGCCAAATTTTCTTAGGCGCGTAACTTTTAATGGGTAAGACTAAACTTGATGAAACTTATATATTTGAAATCAACATTAAAAAATGATTCTTTTGATGTATCTATTGGTATCAAAATTCCGTTTTTTAGAGTTTCGGTTACCATTAGGCTGGGTCGGTCCTTACTTACAGTTCGTTACCACGAACTGTTTGATTGGGACTAGAGTCAAATGAATGAAGTTATAAAATGTTTTTTTTTTTACAATCATGTTTAGGCTCTTAGTCTTAGGTAAAAAAAAACTCATGGGCCACCTTTGGCATTTATAGAAGAACCATCTTTTGAAACATCCTACTGAAGAAATTTTGCCACTGAGCGCTTATCCCCAGGAGCATGCAAAGGAAGGTTTTGAAGGCATAGGTTGATGTAGTTGAATAAAAATAAGGTCGTCAGTAGTCTTATTAGGTACATATATAATCTACAGAATTTAGCAATTGAAAATGTAGTTGAAAACGGGTATAATATTTTAAACAAAGCCGTGGACAAGACCAAAAAAGTAACAAACTTTGAATATTAAAGGAATCCGAATATTTTGACTTCACGTCCAGAAGCCTTCATCAACAGAAAAAAATGAATTAATCTAAATTAAGTAAAACATAGAAAGAAAGGGAAAAATAAACATAAACAAAAATAACATCTTAATAACTTCCAATAACACTATGTAAATAGAACGAATATGCTCAACTGAATGATAAATCAGGTTATCTTTGGTACAGTTGGAGTTTGAGATATTTGAATAACTTCAGAGGGGCAGTCCCCTAGCAATACCATCCCCTCAGTATCTGTGAAAGTACTATTTTGCTATTTTCATTAAAGAAAATACCTTCCCAGATACCTCTTTTTTAGCACCTTCATCAAAAATGTTGAAAAAATTGCTCCCCCTCCCACGTTTTCGTAAATTGGCGTCCCTTTTTTCCACCCAAGGTACATTCGACAAAACTCCTAGGGCATTTGGGTTCAACAGAATCTGTGATGCTAAAAGTGCATTTAGGCCAACAGTAGATTTGAAACGAAGAGGAATTATCATAAATAGGAGTAGAGCTACTGCCCCTTAAATCTTCAAAAGGCCAGAGCGTCAGTGCACTTTGCTGAAAATGTCACTCTATTTCGAGTAGTGCTTTTTTATGTCATAAAATCAATAACATTCAAAACTCTTGGCTATATCTAACAGTTTTTTTCTTTTCTTTTTTATTTAGGATGTATAAAGAAGCCATTTTTTCTTGCCCTTACCAAACCAAATACCCTGAACTTGGTTGATCTGATCAGTGGACGATGGATGGAACACGTGTATCTTGGTTGCAACTACAATTTTCTTTACATGCATTTAGATGCCAATGAACAGTTTCTGTACTTTGCATCAAAAATGTATACAAAACAAGATTTATTCAGAGTTTTTGCGTGCTTTGATACTTCAACTATGGATCCAGTCTACAACTTAAAGGTGAGTTATATTATTTAATTATCTTTCTGTTTTTACTTTTCTATGTCGAAAATTTAACTCAGTTCCTTTTTAAAGCAGGTGTCTTTTTATCTAATTAACTAAAAAAAATTTTCCACAAAATAAATTTTTCGAAGAAAAGTAAAGAACTCCATTAAACCAAAAATGAGCAAAAATAAAATCAAATAATCTACCATGCGCAAAAACACCAGTGATCAGCTTCGATGAATAAATTAAACCAAAAACTAAGCAAAATTACAATATATATCCGAGTCAGGATGAAAACCAGCAGAAATTAATATGAATAGGGCTCATAACCCCTATACTTTCCCATGGCCAGAGCATAATTTGCTCTTTAATGAAAAAAATACAAATGAATGTGCATTGCCAGTTTAATATAAATATAATGATATTTAGTACTCAAAATGTTAATATTATTTGATTTATTAAAGTTATAAAAGTAAGAACATTTATATTTTTTTCAATAAGTGCAATATGTTCTGGACTTGGAAGGAAGTTTGCCCAACTTATGTTAATTTCTGCTCGTTTTGAGTTTGACTTGGTTATTTATTGTAATTTCTGTTCGTTTTGGGTTTCATTTATTTATCGATGCTGATTTGCGGTAGTTTCACGCTTCGTAGATTATTTAATGTATCTTTGAAGTAATGATCTAAGTAATTGATCTCGTTTAATGATCTTTGAAGTAATTTTTTAAAAATGGGCTAGGTGGCCTCCAATCCCTTTTAACTCTTAAAAAGTGAACTAGAATTTTCAATTTCCAATCAAATGAGCCCTCTTAAAAGTTTATACGAGCATCCCTTCCATAAGAACCATACATGCCCCCAGGGCATAACTTACAATGCCTCCCCCAGGCCCTGGGGGGTTGTTTCAACACTGGAGTTTTTGTTATATGATCTTTGAACTATTTTTTAGCAAAATAGCTATCTCAAAATTTTGGTCGGATGCATTTGGTAAAAAGGGCGTGGAGGGGGGGGGCTGGTTACCCTCCGATTTCTTTTGACTCTTAAAAGTCGAACTAGAACTTTCAATTTCCAATCAAATGAGCCCTTTCTGTAGTTTGTACGAGCATTCCTTCCATAAGAACCATATATGCCCCCAGGGCGTAACTTGCAACGCCTGGCCATCGGACCCTGGGGGGTTGTGTTGACACCGGAGTTTTATTATATGATCTGTTTTTAACAAAATGGCTATCTCAAAATTTTTATCGGCTGCATTTGAGCAAAAAGGGTTGGGGGGGGGGGCTAGTTGCCCTCGGATCATTTTGACTCTTAAAAAGGGAACTAGAACTCTCGAATTCCAATTGAATGAGCCCCCTCCGAAGTTTATTTGACGACCTCTTCCGTATGAAGTGCCTCTGGGCAAAAAAAAATAAATAATAAAAAATTGGAGCCGTATGGCCTTTACTATAGGCAACGCTATAGCATTGCCTCTGATCCGTCCTAGCCACTTCGTCTTTCTATCGCTTGTTTCTTAAAACGATTTCTTAAAGGAGTTATCAATAACAAGCATGCGAAAGCTTTTGGAAGACAATATAAACATCATGAGAATGATATCCTGACTATCGTAAATAGGATAGCCACAGAAGGGCATTTGTTTACTTACTTGTTTTGTTTCATTCCAGGGATATTTGTATCAAATTAATCTGGTGTAAAAAAAAATAGTGAAAGGGTGCTATTTGGAAAAAATTGAGTTCTAGTACCTATGTAAGCTGCGAGTCGGGTTAAGTCACAATAAAGTACTGTTTTCGGTAATGTCACTTTTTGCTGCAAAATTGAGAATTTGTCGGCTAAAATACTATAAAGTGATGGCTAATGTGTTTAAAACTGTGAATTCCTTCGCACAACAATTCCCAGTTTCTTAGGAAAACCGGATGTATAGTTGAGCATTCTGTCACGATATAAACAAACCATAAAAGGAAGAATCATTACAAAAAAACCCCTGCTCTCTTCATCTAAATAAATATGTTTGACTGAGAGTTCTACTAAGTTAGACTAAGCCTAAATTTTCCTGAATTTGTGGGCACTTTTATTCACAGTTTTTTTTTATTATTATTATTACCATGCAAATATGAAAATAGAATGAAAACTTAGATTCTATGACCGGATGGTATAGACCGGACCGGATGGTTTCAGCTTGCTTCGCAAGCTGAAAGAAAAGTAATATTAACTTGTGTAGTCTGCAAATGATTTACACTTTTATAGTAATATACTATTCAACTTCGCAGATTTAAACTTCACAGAACATTTGGTTAATAGTAATGGTTTGTTTTAGTAAAAAAATGCTATAAATAAAAATTTTCTTCTCTTTAATTCATAATAGTGTAGTTTGTGACTTTTATAACTGTTGGAAGGGATGAACTTATTTTTTGCTCTTATACTGATTTGTTTCATAATTGAATTCTTCTAATTTTAGATAAGACGATCAGTATTTGGAGAAAAAATTAGTTATGCTTCTCTTGAAACCAATTTATTGGTGGTATCAGAAGGCTCTCAGAATATCACAAAATTATACAGCCTTCAGGATGTTTTGAACCTGAATCAGGTTTGCTTTTCATTTCGCTTTCTTTTCTTTTATATTTAGAAGGCTACAATATTTTGACTACAGCTAAGCATGCTAGTTTCTAATAATTATCTCATACCATGCTATGGATTTGTTTAACTAACCCAGAAACTTAGAAAATAAAAAATAGGGATAATTGATGAAACGAAATAGTTTTGGATTTCAATTTTTTCCAAGAAAATTGACTGAATATACAACTTCATATGTTATATTTACTGAGTGCAATGAATCTTGAAATTCCAGCCAATTGTTATACATGAAAACTTCAAAAGGGTTCTAAATATTGATAAATTGCTAAAACGATTTTTCTCTTGAGTAGCGTATTTTCTAAATAGCTTCAATTTCATTTGTATTTAATTGGAAACTACAAGTATTATAACAGTTTGGTTTTATTTGTCAAAACATCAGCAAAAACAAGAAAAAACACAATAATATTATTAAGGAAAATATGCTAGTCGTTTAATATACAATAATGTTAATTCCTGGAAAATCCTTGAATTTTCATTTCCCCAGTATTATAATCATAAAAGACAAAAATACATCTGGAAAGTCGGGGGGAGGGTCTCATTTCAGGTCATTATCAGTTTGACTTGATTTTTTATTTTAACTTCTGTTCACTTTAGGATGCATTTATTCATCTATAGTAGTCTATGATATCTTTATGTTTAATGTGACTCGTCATTTTAATATATGTTCATTTTAAATTTTAATTATTATGTGACTCTATTGTTGCTCGTCCTTAGTTTTAATATGGCTCTACTTCTCTTTACAAATTTCTGTTTCATATTTTTTTTTAATTTTGTTTCAGTTTCCTTTTAATTGACATAGTTTTATTTCAAAACATGGACATAAAATGTCCAGTTTTCGGAATACTTGTAAAGATTTTTCAGTTTTCTGATTAAGATTTTAATTGTTGGAATGCGATGTAAATTTGGACAAATTTTTAATGCTCAGTCAAAATTTTCAATCAGCAATATTTTTGTGCTATTTATTATAACGATAGTTTTACTAAAAGAGTTTCGGTGGGCGAGAAGTTGGCTTGCTATTTATATGACTTAAAAAGCAATAAAATTTGATGTTCCATGAAGGTGGTAGACACCCTTGAATATGGACTGTCTAAATCCTCCATTTTACGAAAATAGTCTTTATATTTCATATTATGTTGTAACGGTTTCTTTGTTTAAATACATTCATGACAAGTTTATTTAGTAAAAAAAAGTTCTCTACATCCAGATTTCCTCGCTTAATTTTTTTAGCTTCAACTGATGCTCCCTTGGTCCTAAAATTTCATTGAAGTGTCTATATGGCCTATTGGCCTGAAATTTCAAAGTAGATCAGGCTAAGAAAATTAAAACTTTCGCACTAAGAGTCGATATAATCATATTTTTTCCCTTAAACCTATCGTCCTTGATAAGGTCTCCTATATCCTGTCCATTTAACCTGGAAGTTTGACTTGGATCAGAAAAAAGTAATGTTTAGTTTATTCTGGGGTTCCGCAAATGGAATTTTTCTTTTCAAAAAGCTTTTTTACTCTTTGATTTGTTTGACCGATTATATGTGCCCAATAAGTTAATATCGTATTCGGAACAAAACAAATTTGAGCCACCAGATCATGTGAAGTTTTTTCTCATAGACTTTGTCTGTACTGTGGTCCCCAAAGTATATTTTCTTTAAGCCTTAGCCAGTTTGAGAAATAAAAATGTGTTTGCCCCTGTTCAGGTGTCACATATTGATACATCCAATCTTCGGAATATTTTATTTTCGTTGAGGTCTATCTGACCGTCTGTACACGTCTTGTATGTCACAAGCGTATCAGAGACGAGAAAAAATTATTTTGCGCACTTTGTGACGGTATGAATCAATACAGCCAAAAATATTTTTGTTTTTTTTTCTGTGTAAGGTCCTATATTGCGAAGAAACTTTCAAGCTCATTGGAAAGACGAAATTTAAGACCTGTTTTATGTCCTGAATCTTTTAGTCTTTCTATCTGGAATGATTGACAATATGCCGAGTCAAGTAACTGAACTAAACAAAAGTATTAAAAGTCCAAGCTTATTTGAAAAAAGTTTTGCGCCCATTCCGAGACAAAACAATTTTTTCTGTGCATAAGGGTCCCCTTACGCGAAGACTTACAGACACGAGTTTCTAACTTTTAAGAAAAATTGTCGTTCTTTTCTTCCGATAAACCAGTACATAGTAGACAACAATATTTTTTCACTCTTGTCTCATTTCTAAAAATAATATTTTGAGCCATCTTGCGTCCCCAAACATTCTCTGAAAGTTGGGTGAGAATATGCTGTCTTTTAATGTACGTCATTACTTCACCTTGAATAGATTTTAAGTTCTACTGGGGCTAATGAGACCAGGGGCGAAGTTTTACCGGGGTCATACATTTAGAAAAGAAAGAAAAATTAATGTTACTTTTTCTTTTTATGTTATAAGCTATAAAGTTATTTATGTCATATTCTATGACAATTTTTGGACAACTAATAGATTCCAAGGCTCTTTATTAATTTTTTTTCTTTTTTTTTAGTTTATGGATAAAGACGAGCATTTAGGATATATAGTTGACGTTCAAAAACTGCCAGAACCACTTCTGATTGTGAAATCAACACAGTGCAAACTTATGTTTGATGGCAGCTTGCCTGTCCTTGCTTTCTGCTCGGAGGTCGACCGTTGGTCGGTGAGTTGTATTTGTTTCTGTTTATCTCGTAATACTTTTGAAAAAAAGTATATTTCTAAGCAGTGCGTAGCATTTATGAGTAGTAAAGGGGTTCCAAATAGAACATAAAAGGTAAAATACTCGTGAGTATAGATGTGCATTTTGGAATTTCTAAGAGAAGGACAGTATAAATACCATTTCTCCTTAAAGCTTGAAATCTGATTTTTTTACGACAAAATTAATGGTACCAAGTTGCTAGAGATTTCTAGAGCTTGATGTGTTTCTAGTCAACAATTTACCCAGGCATTCTTTCTAAACTTGTATATGTTGAACATCCTTTTAAATGAATATATATATATATATATATATATATATATATATATATATATATATATATATATATATATATATATATATATATATATATATATATATATATATATATATATATATATATATATATATATATATATATATATATATATATATATATATATATATATATATATATATATATATATATATATATATATATATATATATATATATATATATATATATATATATATATATATATATATATATATATATATATGTATATATATATATATATATATATATATATATATATATATATATGGGTTTCAGAAATATAATCCCTGAGGAGACCATTCCAGATTGGGGTGCAAGTATTCAGTGCAGGGTGTCTACTACTGGTAACCTGCCTGCATTTTGTCTATCCAAAGTGGAACAGCAAACGGTGGTGCAAGTGAATGAATGAATGATTGGTTGATTTCAAAACGACTATTGACAAGTTCTAATGACTAGATTCGTATTCTCGTCAAATGAATGTAAAGATTATCTATGACACGGTCTGTACCCGCATAAAATTGTGTAATACTATATACTGGACAGTCTGATATTTAGGCACGTAATTTTACTTTAAAAACCGATTGCCTGGCATTACTTACATACCATTTCTTTATTGGAAAAAAAAGAAACTTGTACTTTCACGTCACTAAAGAACTAATCCACTAATTCTTTTTCATTTTCACCAAAATTATTTCTTCTAAAGTCTAAGAAGGCATGAGTTTGGCATGAACCCTTATCTGGCTCCTTGCCAAGTCTTTCTCTTGTTGGGGGACGATATTATTTGCTTTTACTAATACTTTAATATTTGGTGTTTTGGCGTTTATGCTATGGATCCAGGATTACTACTTAGACATTCTCACTTCCCTGTTGCAACTTTTTCAAACTTTTCGACACTGATCGATTACACTTTCACTTTTGGGATTCAGACGTATTCGTTTTCACCAGAGGAAAATTGAAAAACATGTTTTCTCGCTGCTGTTAAACCTTTAAACCCATGTTTTTACTCACTCAGGTAGCACCACTGGCTTGTATATCCAGAGGTGTTAAATATTTCGAAAATGTTAGAATCCTTTAATTCAAATTTATTTGTAGTATTTCTAATCAGAGTTCGTGAAGGCTGCCGCCACATGCCACATGCCACTGGCAGTTTCAGTTGCCCTAAACATGAACTAAACCTTCTGGAATATCACGTTTTCTACATGTTAAGCCATTTCATTTTCAATTGGCAGCTAAAATTCAAAGATCTTGCTTGAACAATAGCTAAATTTGCTCAGTTGGATAGGTCTATTAGATCTCACCAAACCAGCTAAGATATTTGAAATACAGTTAAAAGTCATTTGACATTTTATGTAGTAAGTTCGTTGATGCCTGAATGTCGTTTATATTCCGTTATTAAGCAAAGTTTCTTAAGTGAAATATGGCTATTTGAAATCCCGCTTGGTAAGTTAGGGTATTGTTTTTGGGAGGTCAATCTGAATCAAGCTTTTATTGCCAGAGGTGCCTTCTGGGGGGGGGGGGGAAGGTGCCAGGACATCGACACGTCAGGACCGCTACCGTCAGAACTGTCGACGTTCTGATGGGTAGCGATTGTGACTGTCGATGAACTGACATGTCAATGTTAGGACTGTCGACGTTATGACGAGTAGCGATTGTGACTGTCGATGAATTGACGTGTCGATGTTATGACTGTTGACGTTCTGGCGGGTAGCGATTCTGACTGTCGATGTTATGACTGTTGATGTCTTGACGTGTTGATTTTCTGACAGATTTTCCTTGTCAACAAAATGACGTTTAGTGCTTATGACGGTTAGATGAAATGGTAGCATCCCATCTGGGGGAGAGGATAGGGTGCAACGGCTGATCCCTTTTACATATTTTTTACCCACCCTCTCTAGATTTGGAAAAAGTACCTTTTTTGGTGTTCTCAATGGAGAAATCAAATAAAAAACCAAATTGCCCCCCCCTCCTTCTTCCGCCTCATGTCTACATGAGGTGGATTTATATTTATGTTTATATAGATGTTAGTCCTCACATCCATATTGCCCGCTCCCATGTTGCCCCTATTCCTTACATTTATGTATATTAGCGTCTCTGTTTGTTGCACTTCTAAAGTGAAGGGATTCTTTGAGCTAGAAAAAAAAAGTCCAGTGGTAGAATGGACAATAGCACATCTTGACATAGTTATTTAACATGCCTTTTTTTGAAGCCAATGCAATTACTGCTTTTACAGATTAAATTCTTGGCCGTTTAAACAGATAACATTATATTCACTTGTTTATGTAAGCGCAATGTATGCAAAAAATGACCTTTGAGTGGTAGAGATTTTTAAAAAAATACATAAAAAGTCACTAATTAGCTTTTGTCGACAATATACCTCTATCTCAGAATAGAAAACTTATCAGTTAGTTTTTTCTTGTCTGTTTGTATTGATTCGATCTTTTCTATTATAATGTAATAGATTCTAGGAAATTTAAAATTTAGTGTATATTTATATACACTAAATTTAATGAATCAAATTTAGTGTTCCTTTTTAATTCATTTAATGAATTGAAAAGGAATTAAATTTAAATGAATTAAAATTCATTTAATTCAATTCATTCAATTAAAAATTAAAATGAATTAAAATTCATTTAATTAAAAATTAAAATAAATTTTAATCAAAAATTAAAGATCCTAACCTTTGTGCTTTGATTTCAGATTTTATTCCAGTTTTTCAACACTAAATCTTTTGGTATATAAATAAATGAGATTTCCCTGCTAAAATTGGAAATGCACGAGTTCCAGACATCTTAAGAAAAGTGGCTTCATCATTTAAAACCTTAACAGGCAAAGTTTTTTTTCTTTTTATTTCAGATGATATTCATTTTAAAGCATTCATTTGGGACTTTCTGTTGTGGACTCTATTGCAATTCTTGTGAGAATTAAGTCCTAGTTGGAAAAGGTAGAAAATCGACAAGTAGATGATGAATAAAGATACGTAAAACCCGAAGGACTCTCAAGCATGGTCGATTTGTTCAATTTCTAGAAGGCGTGGAAAATAAACTGCTTCAATCTTTGGAGCCACATTTCTAGGAATCTTCTCTCGTAGAAGATATCTTAATAACAATCGAGGATCACTCTCCTATGAAAGATCATATTGCTTCCCTAACCGAGGCGAGAAAATATAGACACTTGGAACGGGAACTTTTAAAAAAATGCAAACCACCCATTCTGAGCCAATTAATGATAGTGTTGGATGCGTGTTTGGCATTCTGCCTTCTAAAGGGGGGGGGGATAATCCCCCCCCCCGCAACGTGTTATCTTTGACGGTTGGAAATTCTTGTCTGGTAGCACGACGACTCATAGCTAGGCTGTATTTTTGGACGCTTAGCTAATTAACGAATCCTTTTCAGCCATCTAAGAAATCTTAGCAAAGAAAATATTAAAAGGGAGCTGAAAGAAAAGACTAAAAGATATTTAATGGGTAGCTAATGTCACGAGTGAATATGAAGATTATCTATCTACCTCCCGTCGATAACTGATATTTAGACAGTTGTTTTGTAGTTCTTAATGAAACATTACTATTCAAGTACTAGTCTGCATTCCTAATATTTACCACTGCTGCTGGTGTCGGTGGAATTGGGCTTTCGGTAAATTTAATTACCAGTAATATCTTTAAGTTTTTCTCTTTGATAATTGACATTCAAACATTAATTTCTAAGTCATCTACACTCGTGATGTCTACGCAGGAAATTGATTTCTGATGGGTTTTCGTAGGCTCTAATATCAATATCATCAGTATAATTGATTTTAAATGTGGATTGTAATTCATGCCGAAATATAACAATTTATTGTACTAGTCTGTATTCCTGATTAGGCAACAAATTTTTCATTATGAGGTGGAGTCCAAAGAAATAAGATTTGCTTTTGTGTCAATTAAAATCCACTTGGTGAAAGTGAATAAAAGTGCTGAGCGATGGTCTATCATTCATGGTAGGGAAGAACTAAGGTACATAGACATAGAGCACCCTGCACCGGTAAAACAAATTATTCAAAGATTTATTGCTGACCATGTCCGCTGGCAGGACTTGATGGCAATTGGGCAACTAAGATTGTTCATATTATATGAGCTATGCCTACTGCGAAAGCCTACTGGAATTACAATAGAGATGACTAAGATTTTTCGGTTGACTCATAACGGACAATGTGTAATGGCTACTGGACTTTGTTTCAGTCCGGTCTTCATTGACAGATTACGGAGTCAAAACCAAAGAAGACAATATGTTTTCTTCCCTGGGGCATGATTGCATCATACCGAGAGTCCTAGAAGAATAGAAAAGGGCGTGGTTGATAGGGAATCAAATATTTTAGTGACCTTTGAAAGTTACCAAAAAGATTGGAGGGCAGCTAGCCCCTGTCCAACGCCTCTTTTCCCATAAGATATCAGATCAAAATTCGGTAATATTAGTTTGGTTTAAGTAGCTGAAAGGTACAATAATTTTATCTTTGGGGAAGACAAGACCCCCTATTTTTGTGGAAGAAAGGACTACAACTCACGTAGTTTGCCCATTCAAAGCAAAACAGGGGACTAAAGTCGCCTGAACTTGCAGATGAACAAGCATCCTAAGCCTAATAAGACCGCTCGGGTAGAGTGTCAGGCACGTTGACTGAGTTTCAGGATTGACACATGACCACCAAGTTGCCTGGAGTCGCAGTCTTTATCAATTGGGTGGGTGACCCCATTGACTAGCCAAGACAGTTACATTAACACAAAATTACTTAAAAATTAGTTGACCTACAAGTCACTTGGACTCGTAGGCGAACAAGATACTTAAGCATAAATAAGCCCACTTGCCTTGAGCCTTGGCTTGGTTAGTTCATGTTATGTTAGGCCCCAATCTATTAGCTCAGACAGTCACCCTAACACACAATTAATTAAAAATTGGTTGACCAACAATTTGCCTGAACTTGCAGGTGAACAAGTGACTTAAGCCTAATAGGACCCGCGTGCCTATAGTCTCAGGAGGGATGAGCGATTTTTTAGGATCAACACATGACCGCCAAGCTGCAGGTGAACAAGCAACCTCAACTTAATAAGCCTGCCCGTCTATAGTCCTAGGCAGGCGACCAAATTTATAAGCCAAGACAGTTACACTAACTCAAAACTAAATAAAAATTGGTTGACAAAAAAGTTGCCTGGACTTGCAGTGAAAGCAAGCGACCTAAGCGTAATAGGGCCCGCCCTATAGTCTCAGGCGGGTGACTCAATTTTTGAAGCCCAGATAGTCAGGAGCCTGAGGCTGCGAGTCCAGGCGTCTTAGTGGTGATCTGTCAATCCTAAAAGTCGGTCAACCTGCCCGAGACTCTAGTCGAGGAGACCTGTTAGGTCTAAGACACTTGTTCATCAGCAAATTCAGGCAACTTCAGTCCCATATTTTGCTTTCAAGCCCAACAGTCCTTAGACATTGCCCGTTATGAGTCAACCCTAAACTCTGAGTCATCCCTGCTTTAATTCCAGTGGGCTTTCCCAGTGGGCATAGTCCATAAAACATGAACAATCTCGTTTGTCCAATTGCTGGCAAGTCCTACCTGTGGACATGGTAAGCTATAAATCTTTGAATCATTTGTTTTGCAGGGGATGGTATTCTATGCCTATCTACCTTAGATCTACCCTAGTTATGAACTATAGAACGTCACTCAAGACTTTTATTCTCTTTCACCAAGTTGATTTAATTCAAATTCAAATTTTAATGATTTATATATCATCAATATAATTTATTTTAAATGGGCTATTAATTCATACAGAAATATAAGTATTTATTGTATTAATCTCTATTCCTCATTAGTCAACAAGTTTTCCGTCGTGAGGAGGAGTCCAAAGAAATAAGATTCACTTTGTTGTTTTTATCTACGGCTCATACCCCATTTCAGCTGGTTTTCATTAACTTTGGGCAGAGTGTTAAAAATATTTTCGTAGTCTTTGATAGTCGATTACAGGTCACAGGCACAGAATTTAATTTCATTTGGTAGTAAGTCCCCAAAATTAGTTAACGTAATTTTCCTCGGCAAATCCAATTAGCTTTGGATGATCATGTAATGAAATACCTTACCAAGATTTTTTTTTTACATATAAATTCTAAACCAACAAAATTGAATAGATCTCGGAGGAATAGAAACGAAAAAAGTAGGTATTTTTACTTTTGTTTTACCTTCACATGAATTTCAACAAGGCTATTGATTGTCTTATCGTTACCGCTTTTAGCTTTGGCTAACAACCGACATGTTGTTCGTTCTATGTTTTTTATAGTTCTAATCTTCAATATAGTGGGAATACAAATAAGGAAAACGCCAAATTTTAGAAGTATGTTCTGTTTTCTCTGCTTTTGCTGCAGACAACTAACATGTACTCATAATATGACTAGGTACTCTATTTGAGTTGGAGGAGGAGCGTGCGCAGCTGTAATGGCTTGCTGCTGCAGCACGTTGTTGGTGAATAGTAGTAGTAGCAGCAAGAGTAGAACTTTACATTAAAAAAAAGAAAGAAAACAGGTCATTTCCAACCTATATCTAAGATGTTAGTGATGCGTTAAATTGCAATATTTTTTTTTACTGTATTCTTTTCTTCGGCTTTGATTTGCACAATTAATGCTGCAGTTCATGAGGAATAAGTTTATATCGCTTGCTATGTAGTGAAACACTAGTTGGCACCCATATATTGGGGTGCCTTAAGCTATTGCCCTATGTATATATTTAGCCTTGCTTTATGTCCATCGATACTGGCTCTATTATTGCCTGATTGTTAGAAATACATACCAAAATTTATAAATTGGATTTTATTAAAACTGTTCAGTGAAGGTCATTAATCATACAATGAAACAGAATTTGGGTTTTCGTGGTTATGAACAGATTAGGAGCTCTGGCCCTCCCTCTACTTTCACCCAAAAATCTAAAGTTTAAGATTTCCTCCATAATTTGCTTTTTTTAAATAAATTGCCGTTTTTATTTCTTGGCCTTATAGCCTATGACTTGACAACCTCTAAAGCAAAGCTGTTTTCAAAACTTCGTTTTTTTCTCATAGTTAAATCTATTTTTAACAAAAAATTTCATTCCTGTCCTCATTTCTGCTCTCCATAGCTTCTTCACATCAGAATTATTTGTTTACTACCAACCCTCTTTTAAATTGCGTGTTTAAGAACTACTTGAGGCCTTGAGCTTCTGTACGTTCTGTAGCTGCTATAGCGCAAAATTAAAAAAGCGAAAAAAAATATAGTTGATTTATTGTGCCATCTGATCTGCTTATTTATCTTTTTGACAAAAATATAGAGCGGGGTTTGCTGTAAGTAATTCGTTGAATATTAATAAAATGTTTCGATATTGAAACGTACTCTTAACTTATCTTGAATATAATCAGAGGTTTCGCTACTAAAACATCACATTTCTGAAAAAGTGTAAGTATACGATTTTGCTTCAAAACAGTTCGTTTATTTAAGCAATCGAAAATGTTTTTCAGATCGTCCCTGTGAATAATCTATTGAAAAATAACATAAATGGAAAAAATATTCTGAACTGTGGGGAGGTGTTTATATCTGACGAGGATATTCTCTCAGATAGGTCTTTTACATTTCATCCTGACATTGCTACATCCTCACTGATAATCAATGGCCACGGAAAGTTTAGGTAAGTATTTATTTCATTTCATTACAAATAACTATATATAACCATATCCACACACGCGAGTGATGGTGGATTTATAATATCCGGATATGCTCTCACCCTAGAATTTGTTGCGCAACATACTCTAAGCTTGAAACACAGACTAAACGAAACTCTTCTTCTTTCAAGTGGATGTGATCCCTTTTTGTATTTCCTCCTAAAAACCAAGATTGACTGTGTAAAGTTCTGGCTATATTGATTCTTCTTTTCAACCACATTTTTTATTTCCATAAAAAGTGTCAGTTTCTTTTGGGAGGATTATGGCTTCTTTTTTGTATAACTAAGAATTATGTTAAATACATAGTGCTGAATGTGAAAGTGCTTATTTTGCAGTGGTATGACCTTTTGTGATGCATTTTTGCCTAGGACTGTGGTAGTAACCCCACGATGTGTGTGTCAGAGGTTAAATACCAGCTCATTATAGTTGACAAATGTCGTAAATCTGTCAAACCAAAAAAAGGGGTTTTCAAGATTCTAACCTATGAATCTATTGAGCCAAAAATGTTGATAATTCCTTCCCCCTGCATCTCCCAATATATCAGATCGGCCATTGTGTGTAACACGGTACTTGGGTTTTTCAAAATCCTGCCGAGCTCAAAAGGTCAACTATCACTCAAACAAACAAAACTTAAAAACAATAGGGATTTTTTTTTTTTTCCAAGACAGTGCAATTTAAATCGGTGAATATTTCGGCCCTATGTCCAAGGGCCGTCTTCAGCACAACATTAAAGAAAAAATATATATAAAAACAACTTACATTAAAATACCAAGTTTAAAAACTAAAAATGCTTTTAAAAAATCTTTAAAACAGCCCCAGTATCCTTACTTCAACGAAGTTCAACCAGGACTGATAAATAAAATGATGAGAGAGGATGAATTCATTCAAACGAAATAAAATGAAATTATTAACTGCAAGTTTTCAAAGCTAATCTTGCTTTTTTAGCAGCTAGTCTTAAAGGCCTTTTTGTAACGGGTTCAATACGGGATCATTGACCGTGCCCTGAACATTTGCTCCGATTCATACATAAAAGCAGAAATAAATTTTATCAGAGATATTCTTTTTGGCAACGGATATCCCATTCCTTTTATCAATAATACGATTAACCATAGACTAAAAAGACATTTTCGTAAAATCAACGATATTTCACAATGTGAGGCTCCGGAAAAACCCTCTAATATAATCTATCTTCCGTACATCCCAAGAATCACCACAAAAATTAAAAATATTTGCACAAAAAACAATCTGTATTTACTTTTCACCAACAATTTTAAAATTACAGATTTCTTAAACTCCGGTAAAGATAAAACCCCAGTTACTCGCCAAAAAGGGGTTTATCAAATACCATGCGATTGTGGCAATTACTACGTTGGCAGAACTCATCAGAATCTAGAAAAAACGGATACACCAGCATAAAGAAAACATAAACAAAGCGTTAATTGCAAATAGTTCTAATAACTCCTTTGATTCTGCGTTAGCTAGCCATATATTTGATAATCCCACCCACACAATACTTTTCGAAAATGATTGTCACATCATCCGTAAACTTGTGATAAGACATGTATTTCGCGAATTAATCGAAATTAGGCTCAAAATAAATAAAAATACTTCATTAAAATTTGACCCTGGATAATGTTCAATTGATTCCTTGTGCTAAAATTTAATTAAAAATGATCTAACAAAATATTTTATTAAACCAACTGAAAGTAGTATTGAACCCGTTACAAAAAGTCCTTTAAGACTAGCTGCTAAAAAAGCAAGATTAGCTTTGAAAACTTGCAGTTAATAATTTCATTTTATTTAGTTTGAATGAATTCATCATCTCTCATCATTTTATTTATCAGTCCTGGTTGAACTTCGTTGAAGTAAGGATACTGGGGCTGTTTTAAAGATTTTTTAAAAGCATTTTTAGTTTTTAAACTTGGTATTTTGATGTAAGTTGTTTTTATATATATTTTTTCTTTAATGTTGTGCTGAAGACGGCCCTTGGACATAGGGCCGAAATATTCACCGATTTAAATTGCACTGTCTTGGAAAAAAAATTCCCTATTGTTTTTAAGTTGTGTTTGTTTGATATGGAAAGGCAGTGTGGTCTTCGTCAATATTTACGTCAACTATCACTGGTCTACCACAAATATTTCAAGTTTATATTTTGATCGTGTATTTTGCTTTATAGTCACTGCTTATGTGAAAGTTGTGGCTACTCCGTCAGAAGCAAGTAGATGCTTCGAATCCAAAATGATTCAAGTCTCCCTGTGTTCCGCTAATTATAGTGCTGTTCTGTTTTTGGCTCTGTGCTGTGTTTTATCAAATATGTTTCCTATGCCCTACAAATTATTGATAAGTTGGTCACAACCATACCCAGTAATGTAATAAATACAATAACATAACAATTAAATAATGTAAATGAAATTTGTATAATAATGTAAACTTTAATAGATGGATGCATGTTTTACTTTTGTTTTCCATTTAGATCGCAAATATCTTAATGGCAATAGACACCTGGGATTATGGCACAATTATGGTTTTTTGTACAAAGCAAGGAAAAAAAAACACCAAAGCATCGATTTCTTGATTTCTGAATTTTATTATATAATTTAAACATTAAGTAAAACCGAACCTTCGAAAAAACGATGAAGTACAGAAAAAAGTTTTGTGGTCAGACTTAACAAAAGAACTAAATGCGCTGCTCGTAATAAAGAGCCATAACCCTTCAATGTATTATTTATACTTTTTTTCCTGGAGCTACTTCACATGGAGGGAAGGGTCTTAGAAACTTCGGATGGGGGCCGATTCGATTGAGGATTGAAAGTTCTAGTGCCCTTTTCAACAGCCGAAATTGATCGGAGGGCGACCAAAGGGCAACACACTATGTGCCTGCAGGTTGTCAAAAGAGTGTATCAGCAATGTCTTAGGAGCGTCTGAGGAAATTAAGGTGAAACTTTCTGGGCATACTCAGGGGGATGTTGAACTAACCAAAAGATACTGTTTGTATCGTAATTCTTCAAAGTGGTACTTTTACTACTACCTGTAGTAATGTAGTAATTTTACCTGTTGTTTGTTTTGTGTTACTACTACTACTGACTATTACTAGACTTATTCACTACTTGCGACTACTACTACTACTTGCGACTGCTACAACTATTTGTGACTACTTCTTCTACTCGCGACTACTATTACTACTTATGGCTTTACTACTCCTTGCAACTTCTACTACTATTTGCGACTATTACTGCTTCTTGCGACTACCACTGCTTCTTTTAACTGCTATTAATGCTACTACTTGCGACTAGTGCTACTACCTGCAACTACTACTATTACTACTACTTAAATTGAAACTTTCTGGGAATCTTGAGGAGGATGTTTAACTAAATCAAATGATACCTTTTTTTTAATAGGTTGTCAAAAGATATATCTCTAGCATCTCAGAAACAGCTTGGGATACTAGAATGAAACTTCCAAGGAATGGCTAAGAATATTAAGTTTAAACTTCCAGAGAATGTTGAGAGGGATGTTCCACTCAATCGGAAGACATTTTCTGCATCAAGTTGGCTAAAATGACTTATTTTCACACAACAACAAGCATAAGCTCACATTAAAGTCAAATAAAAGAGTTTAAAGAGACAAATGTAAAATGAGCTGACTGATACCTCTAACATAAATTTATTCTCTTATATTATAATTTTCATTCGTTTTCATTCATTCATTTTATCTTATGTGTAATATTTTAAACTTTCTCTAGGGACGATTCTTTCGAGAGAAACTCTAGAGTCCTCTTGCACTTCCCCCTTGAGGTTACTTGAAACTTTGAACAGGCCAGGAGGCAATAATGAGAAATACTCAATTGCCTTTAAGCTTCAGACAAAAAAAAAACTGAAAAAAAACTGCTCTTAGGTAGGTGAAAAAAGTATTTACAGGAAAGATATTCAGCTCAAATTAGGGATAATAAATTTGTTTAAATATATAGGCATATCTTAACAACTTCTAACGCTTAAATAATCGGCAACCAAAGGGTTGCTGATTATTATTCATAAAGATGAAGGTAAATCCTGAGATGGAAGAAATAGAATTAAAGAAAGAACCCGGTAGAATTTGATTTGTTGATATATTTGTTGATGGTCAAAAATGAATGAAAAGGTTGCAAGTGGTGTTTTCCTTCCTCACCTGAAAATTGCAATGAGCGAGAGATTATTTAATAATTTATCTATAATGTCTGCTGAGTTAAATGCCATAATCATGGCATTAGAACACCTTAAGCAAAACCAAGCTTTGATTAAAAATTCGAATAATATTATCATCTATTCCGACTCTTTATCAAGCCTTGAGTTGCTGACCTCAGCTCCTCAATATAAGTTGGACATTGACACTTATCATTGTCTCAGTATTATTGATAATCTTGCTTCAAGTGGCATAAAAACTTACTTTCAGTACATTCCCAGCCACTCTGGCATAAGTGGTAATCATCAGGTTGATGAAATAGCAAAAAATGCTATAAATATTGACCAGCCAAGTGGCAGACCAATCCCAATTAGAGATATTTACCGATGGAGGCTATCAGATATTAATTTTAATAAGATTAATCCTATCCTTTCCCCCTTTCCCAATAAGTATCTTTCTAAAATTTATCATAGAATTCGTTCTGGAACAAATGGATTAAATTTCCTGGCATTCTCATATAAGCTTTCTAATTCAAGTGGTTCAATTCCCCTGTCCCCTCTTTGCAGGCATTGTAATATGAATAATGAAACAATTGACCATTGCCTATTGGAATGTAATATGCTGACGTCTGCACAACATACCTTGCTTTGTAAACTGTTAAAATACTTCAAACACCACAAAATCCCACTATCAGCCAAGAGCCTAGCCAACTATACCTGCACACAGAGCATAGAAATCGACATCTATCATCTTATATTTGAACTCCTAGAGTCGAAAGATCTGCTGAAAGATATCTGAATATATATAATAAATATGAGGCAATCAAGCCAGTAGCTCTGTAGCCCACAGAGTGAAGTAAAAGGAAAAGGGCTAAATAGTTTTACTGAAAAGCCCGACTGCTGTTAAATAGAAGAAGAAGAAGATTTGATTTCTCCTTCGAAACTCCCCTAAATACAACCTTCTTACCGTTAAAATTCCACCCTTCTACCCCTCCTAATGAAGCAAAATTTAGCTATAGCCTATGTACAAGGTCGGGGAATGAGAGATTAAAACGGACCCAAAATATATTATTCACAAAAAGTTGTATTTTATAGCCTAAAATTAAATTTGGGTATTAGACCCATGTTGTTTTCTTGTGGAATATAGCATTAGATGGGCTGGTATAAAATTGAGACTGCAATAATTACTATGTTTAGAACATGGGCGGCCACAATCAGGGACTGTATAAGTAAGAACACAAACCCCAGGGATCAAGCGATCCCCGTTGTTAAAGTACTATGTAGATATACCTCCTTCAGCCAACTATTGTATAACCTCACAGGATTGGTTAAGTGCGAGGGTCATTTGTTAATTATATAAAATAACATTTCAAAATTTCAGTCGTCCAAAACCAAAACACAGACTTTGTGAGTTGTTGAAGTTTGAGGCTAATACTTTATATGGAAAAAGAATGACATACACATTTCAGATATGAGCCTTTCAGGAATTTTAAGACATCTTCAGTGCACCGGTAAAAAAAGAACGCATTTCGGGAAAAAAGAGAAAAAGAATTATTTAGGGCTAAATTCACTATCTGTGGATATCCATCGTACTGTGTCGACTAGTGAAATGAGTTGAACCATTGGATGTCTTCTTGAATATCTAGCCTCGTTTGAAGCACAATATTTTTCAGGTTCCGTGCAATCCAGAAACTTTACATCGCAGTTGCTCGAAACTTGCTTATTGCTGGGAATCCACCTGTTTAAATTTGTAAATGTGTGTAGCTCTAAAGTAAGCCCATTGCTAGAAAACTTTTAATTTTATATGTATTGACACCAAAAGCGTAGGGAGTCTGACTCTCAATTTCGGGTCATGCCTGGAGCTCGACATCGTTTTCTCCCATTGGTGAAAAATTATTTATTAAAATGCATTATTTTTTTAATAAAAGTTGGGCTGATGGAGTAGAAATCGGCATTAGACTACTTTATGTGTACAGATGGATAAAGTAGTCTGTTAACGTGGAGAGCGGAGGCAGGGACTTTTCTTGCTTTATAAATAAGAGTTTCTGAAGGTATAGTATTATTTATTCCAACCTCTTTTGTCTCGTGAATCTAGTTTAAGCTTTCAGGGACAGTTTTGTCGGAGAGGAGGTTAAAGAGAGCAAGGTGACTCTAAACTTGGTGTTGATTGACAAAAAAATCGTACGAAAGCGTTTTTTTTTGTTCTTTTTTTTTACCGTGTCATCCGACTGAGTTCATTTCTAATGTCTTAGTATTTTAAAAGACCATAAAACGGCACGGTCCTTAGGAATATATAACGCATTTTGTTTAACTTATAGATGCATTAACTACTCTTTGACCGACGATGAAATTCAAATTACTGGTGGATATACTTATGACCCGACTGAAATGGACCATGAGGAATCTCATCATTCCAGAGCAGTGTCTAGTGCCAGGATTAGAAGAAATGGACGAAAAAGTTATTCTTATTTAAGTGAAGATAACTATGAACTGTTTTGGGCTTTTGAAGATGATTTGGATTTGTTCAGTGTAGCTAAGAAATCTACAGAAGAGTGCAAAAGCATTTTGGAATCAATCTCAATCCTCGATAGCAAAGATGGAAGAGTGATAAAAAAGGTAAGTCTATTTAACAGTGATTATTAAATGTAAAATGAGTTTTTTTTTATTGATGTTTTTTTCTCAGAAGTAATCAAACTATTATTAATAAGTTGTATATGAGAGTACAAAAGAATAAGAATAATGCTGAATATATAAAAAGGTCATAAAAAATATAATCCTATTTATTTAATCTTATGAGATCTGATGATACTATCGTATTTTATTTATAGACACTCCACGTACCGTATATCATACCCGGTTAATGTTTTTTCTTGTAGTTTCTTTCGATTCTAGTTATAGAAGTAGATGCGTTTTTGTTAGGATGTGTTTTGAGGTTTCGCATGTTTTTTTTCCATCAAGCCCGTCTGAATGCTTCGGACGGCCCCTCGGATTGGAAGTCATGTTCAGATATAATAAATAGCAGCTTGTGTGTGCCTTCTGCAGTTTCGGTTATCCAAATCAGTAATTTTGTTGCTCATTTTACTCCTGTTCTTTCTATATTTAATCAGTCTATCCAGTCCTTGTTTTCTTCCTTAATGAATAATACCATTCCTCAAGTTCTTCAGCAAGCCCATATATTGTCAATATCTGGCGGTGGTATCTACCGGGCTTTGAAGATGGATAAGAAGTCAATTGCTCCTGATATGGATTTGAATTTATATAAAATTGGTGGAAGTGACGAAAGACTTGAGAGTCTTGGCTAATTGGAGTAAAGACAGATAGTCTCAGTGAAAGGCAAAGCTGGCATAACCTTTTTTCAAAATGGTATGAAATAATATCATGTGTTAGAATCACTTTGCAATTAAGTGGCCATTATTGTTAACACCCATTCTGCTCTTAGTATAGATGTGTTTATCTCAGTCGTTAGTTCCAGATAGTTTTCTTTCGGGAATCGCAACATCGGCTTTGAAACAGGACAAAAAAAAAACAAGATCAGAGTTCCAGTTATCAACCAATTATAGTGTCTTGCTTCATGAGCAAGCTATTTGAATGTGCCGTCATGCCTGAAATTTAGCCTAAATGTAATTTTTCTGATTTTCAAGTTGCGTTCAGATTGGGTTTTGGTTTTTCTCAAGCCCATCGTATACTTCGTCAGCTTTTGGTTTCGGCAAAATGCAAGACAGGCTGCTTTATTTTTGCACGGTGGATATTTTAGGCGCATTTCACAACATTGAACATTCGCAAGCGCTTCCTTGCCTAGTTCGAGTTGGTGCTTTTAGTCATTTTGCTTATGCTGATGGCGTACTAGCCATACTGGGTCAGGCCTCGCTAAGAATCTGCATGTTCTGACTGATGCTTTGGGCCAAGTTGGATTTTCTGTAAATGCTTCTAAATGGTAGTTTCTTTGTTTTAATATCTCTAACCCTGTTCCTCCTTTACGTGTGGGTACAGTATTACTCAAGTATGTTTCAAAGATGAAATGGCTTGGTATTACTTTTTCTGTTATTCTTTCGGCTACATGCTCGTCTCTGGTTGCTAGTGCTATACAGCGTATTCGTATCTCGTATAGTAAAATATCGCCAAATAGAGGAAGGTACAGTCGCCGAGGCTTATGTAAACTTTACCTTAGTTTTTGCTATCAAGCAATTCTGTTTCTTTCTGGTCTCCAGCCTTTCATGCAGAATAAAGACCTTCTTCAGTTAAGGAGAGGTTTTTTTAATATTGTAAATTTTTTGTATTTACCAAGATGCTACAGAAACCGGAAGATTATTTCTCGTTTTGGACTTGACGATCCACTAGTGCTGCTTGACGATATCACTAGAGGTCTGAGGGCTGATACTCCGAAAAAGATGAGCACCAGTGATCCTCTCGGTTATTTTTTTTCCGACTTGTAATTAATGGACATAGTTTTGTTGTTTCTGTTTTGCTTTTGTTTGTATTTCCTTGCAAGTTATAATTTTTTTTTCCTCCGTGTATATAGTTTTTTTTTCTTTACTCAGCTTTCATTTTTGTATTGTTGCTGATTATAAATGAACTAATTAACTAAAGTAAAAGTCCAGTCCACAGAAAATAGTAACTTTGTAGAAGAGAATCTTTGGCGCGTTAGCGCTTTGTGGGTTGCAGCGTTGCCGAGTATTGCTAGAAAATCCGAAACAAGCTTAAGTTGCGGTTATTTCTAATTATTCAAATCTTCATTTTAGCTAACATCCAAAGTTCAAAGCAAAGTAAGCAAAGTAAAACGAAAAAATAGCAAGTGTACAAAATATCTCTTTCCTTTTGGAAAAAGTGTACCTTTTTCGTTTCGGTAAAAATCAAACACAAAAGTAAGGAAAGAGGTCAATAAAATTAATGCAAATAGTGCTCTTATTGAGTTTTCTTTTCATTAGATTTTGATTTCTGAACAATAGTTCTTTGGACTGGACTCTCATTTTGTTGTAGTTAAACTAAAAACTTTTTAATTAAATGTGTTTTTTTTTATCTCAGGTGAATCTCAAATTAGAAGAAAATCTTGTTAAGAGGATTGCCCTTCTAAAGTCTTCTGGAGCCCATATTCTATTTGATTACTTGACTCTCAGTATAGAATTCCCTTCTTCACATTATACTGTACTTCGATTGGTGGAAAAAATAACGGACGGTGATGAAGCCCCAATGAGATTAAGAAAGCAAAAAGCTGAATTGAATTATATCCGTGGCGCGCGCCAAAGTACTAGAAATATACGTCCTGTGGATCGTTTAATTCTTTGATATTAGCCCAAGTATCACTCTGTGTTTTCGCGGAAACACGAAGTTTCCGCATTGTTGTAAATTGATGCGTCAAGATGGTTCAACGGCCACATCAAAATATTCCAGTTAAGAAAAGCGCATTTAATTAAGAATAATATATATATATATATATATATATATATATATATATATATATATATATATATATATATATATATATATATATATATATATATATATATATATATATATATATATATATATATATATATATATATATATATATATATATATAAATAAATCTACCATTTTATTTCTACCCAACTGTTCCTATTTGTCGAATCCCCTTGTTTCTATTTATGCCGTTGGCATCTTAACGTACGGAACAAACTAATTTTATGTTAAGATTTCTAAGTTTCTGCTGTATTTTTGTGCATGAATTATTTTGCGTCAAATGAAACACGCATCTATGTGAACCAACTGTCAAAATCAGGAATGCCACACAGCCATGAATAAGGTATAATTTACCGAGATGATACTTACGTTCGCGTTTCCGCCAGTAACAGACATTCAAATCGTGGAAAAAACTAAATTTGTCAGCATACATGCATACCACTGCTCATAAAAATAGTTTTACACTACATAAAAAAAGTACTGCAAACGGTACAATAGGATCATGGGTGGCAATTCTGGCTAGAGTCCTTTTTTATGATTTCTATTTAGGCCTTAGTTATCAGTAGTTCTATTTTATTATTATTTATTTTTTGTATTTATAGATAATCGATTATTCGACGAAATATTATCATACGTCACGAATTTGCATCAAATAGAGATCCCATAATGGCTAATAACCGATTAAAAACTGCCCTGCCAAAAGAAATTGTAATTTGGGAATGGCTAATTGCTAAAAATGGAAAATTTGACAAGTTTACACCGTTTTGTGCTTTAGAAAAAAAAAAAATCAGTTTTGTAGGAAGAAAACTGTAGTCAAACAAAACAAAATTGCTTTACCAATTTAAATATGCCCTGCCCAAAGAAATAACAAGGTCAGGAATGGCAAGTGGCCAGAAATGGCGAATTTCACAAGTATTACACCATTATTCGCTTTAGAAAAAAGTAAAATTTTTGTTGAAAGAAAGGTGTATTCAAAGGCCCCCAAAAATGGTAATGCACTCATAAAAAGATTTTTGTTTATGGGAGAAAATTCCAAAAATTCAAAAGTCTTGATTTCAGAAAAGTTTGGCATTGTTTCACAACATTAAAACATTTTGTACATTCTGTGTATTCCACCTCCTCTGGCAAGGTGGGGCTTTAATCTCTTCTTTTTTGTCAAATTCTATGGTACTGCGATTTAGAAAAAAAAATTATCCGTTCTTTTAGAAAGAAAGCAATATTTTCATTAAAATGTTGTAAATTTGTCGATTGTGCGACTAATTCGCCTACTGAAAGATAAGTATATCATTTTATTGACATTTCTATATTCTTTACATACATAATAATTGCTACCCGTCGCAAATTTTATTTGGAGTTCTTAAGGTGATATATGATTTCGTTGTACTTTTTTTGGTATGTTTAAGAAAAAAGTATACCATTCCATTCGAAATTTAATGCTAAGTTGATAATTATTAGTCATCTAAGATAGATTTCTTAATTTAATTTTGTTGTAATATTACCATTTTTAAACAGAGGCAGTAATTTTCCTTAAGGATTGGATAGCTGACTCAAATGTCAACAGATTATTGATTTTTCGAATCAAATGATGTCTTTTCCTTAATTCCACTGCATCTGCAATTATATCTGACTATAGTTTGTATTTAAGGGGTAAAAATAGAATTTGCGATAACGATTATTACGCTTATAAAGAACATTGGCATCTCAATAAAATATCTTTCAGCTCGTGAATTTGGAATAATTTTCTAATAAAACAAGAAAATTTTGCCTATTCCTTTTTAGTTACCTAAAACTAACCTCATTCCTTAATCAAACATTGAAAGTGAGGAATGATATGTAATGAAGCTTTTTTAATAAAACGGGCCTTTAGTTCAAAAGTTGGTACAAGACATGCCCGTATAGAATTAATGCGGCTGTTTTTAGCTTAAAAAAAAGTTGAAAGTTGTTGAGCCCTTTCTAGTTATCTCGTCGTTTTTTAATGTAGACTTTAAGTATGATTTTTATCTTGTTTTAGCGGGTATTCGTGGAGGTAAACGATTGTTCAAGCAAAATTATAGGCACCTGTTTACAACTTATTAGAATTTAAACGAGTTTTACCAGGAATACGGCAAAAGTTACTGCAAAGTAAAAAAAGTTCTATTTGAATTGCAGTTTTTGTATCGGAAGTTTCATTAATAGCAGTGGACGAGGAAAACGGCAAAATTTTAAGAGAAGCAGAATTTTATGCAAACTTTCTGTTAATTCTCAAATCAGCTGAGATAATCTAGAAATTTAGGTTTTGTTTAAATTTCCAAGGTTTTAGTTTCTATCATTAAAAATCAAATTTTAGTTTTTTTTTAAATGTGTACGGATAAAATTCCCTCTCTGGTCCTTTTTTGATAGTTCCTAGGTTTCTAAATTACAATCGATTGATAAAAATTCACGGTGACTTTTAAAAAGAAGCCGATCAGGATTGAATTACTTAAATTAAAAGACGGTAGGTTATGCCAAAGAGAATGTTTATATGACAGAAGAAAAATAATCAAATTGTTGCTTTTTAGAGTGTGTTCCAGGCGTATTTACTTCAAATTTAGTACGAATCTATTGCAAACAAAGAATATTCTATTAACTAATTCCTCAATAATCATTAGAATGGCTATTTGCCTCTATTTCCCCCAATTTGATGATGATTTTATACTAAAAACGCCCATTAACTATATCCAGGAAATAAAAAGAAAATTGAATGCGAGTTACTTTTTTGTCATTCCAGCCATGGCCGTATCTAGGATTCGGGAGGGGGGGGGGTCAAACACCCTGTCCCCCTCCAGGATACGGCCCTGGTTCCAGCTGTAAATTTGCTCTCAACCGTAATAATTTTTTTTTTTTAACTATTCACTTTTTTTGAACTGGGAACACACTCTTAGTTTTACTGGAATATTATGATTTTGTCTCTAACGTTACTCTTTTCACATCTGAAAGACTGCACTGAAATTTTGTTGAGTAGACTTTTCTGTTTCCTGTAAGTACAAAATCTTTGGCAAAACCCAGGGGTTTTGTAATAATTATGGCTCAATATTGCTTTTACAATCAATAATCATTACATAACTACTTTTTATAATATATATTATAGACTAGTTTCTTTTTTTTTCTTAAGTAAGATTAATAATATTGATTATTTCTTGCGACAGTCTTGAGGTCGGTAACGCAGTGGCTCGACAAAAATAGTGGTAAGTGACCACTACAAAAACTTAATGGCAAGAACTGGCATGTAACCTCAAACATAAAAAAATAAAAAATGACCAGCATAAGCCTTGGAGGTTTAAGTTGCTTTCACATCATCCGTAAGAAAGACCCTATGAGTTGGTTGAAATCAAAAGCTAAGCCTCAATTTTTCAAGTTGGCTTTGATGAACATTACAGGAACCTTTTTGGTTCTGATTGACCTCAATGCGATCCGTAATAATTCGAAACATCTTTTTGAAGATCGTGACTAGCTTTGCCTGAGACCCAAGACAAGTCATCCTCTAATATGGGCGACATAGCTATCAAGTAACTGACAATATTATGGACCTTATTTTGAAAATATTCAAGGCATTTTACCATAAATTTCTGATTACAAAGCTTAAATAACCGCAAAAGTTCATTTTTATACGGTTCATTCTGTTATCATTCAATAGCTTCGTCAGATTAGTTTTCAACGGTTTTTAGTTATTCCTTTTTAATCAAAATATGGGAATTTTTAGTTCTGTTGCCTATTGACCCTTTTTAGATAGAAGTAGATGAAATCGACATTTTATGTATTTTTTAGATTTTATTCTTTAAGCATTTGATAGATCTTTCGTAGATGGAGCCGTATATATTAGAAGAATGTATGAATAGTTACCATAGTTGTAAATGTAATAAGTGCTATTATTTGTATTATCTGTCATAACTTCCTATTTTCCTATATATTTGTACGTAGATGAAACACTGGTTCTTGATTAAATACATTTATTTTCCATCTTTTACAAAAAACTAAAGTGGTCGCTCAACCTAAAGAAAGACAAACTAGCCTTTCGTTATTGATAGTACTCTGCTTTAGATGGAAACAATTTTCTACCCTTTTCTTATTTACTGCAACTGCAAGCAAAACCCAAATGAAAGACAGATAATTGGGTTTTTACTTTTTTTGTTTTATATGTTTTAGATAAATGTGAGTCTTAAAAAAGGAAAAAAGAAGGCTTCATTCCGATTTCAGAACGAGAATTAGAAAAAAAAAATTAAACTTCAATGCTAAAAAGAAGGCAGTTGGAAAGTCCCATCATGTGACCTAAACGCACACTAGATAATTCACTCAGTTTCTTTGTCAGATTTTCGGAAATGCACGGCAGTTCCTTTCGTAAATCTTGTAGAACGCAACTAATATATTGGGTGTGTGCCGCTCAATCTGATGTCGACAGTGAAGAATGTTCGACCCTCTAATAATCCAGCGCAACTAAATTTTTAAATATTCAAATTTATTTTGCTATTCTGTAACATAACATACACGATAGATTAATGGGAATTTGGAAAAACGTAAAAGCGAGTAACTCCAAGAACGAACTCTCAAAATGTGAAACCTTCTTGTAAAACCTAGTTACAGCTCAACCCTCGAAAAAAAAAGATTGCGATTTATCTTACCTTATTTCGGCTGTGATAATTAAAAGTGCAACACATGTCATTTGATCAAAATGAGTTATGTATGCGGCATGGGTAAACTAAGCACGATGAATCGAATGGTGCAGTCAGAACTGTCTTATCTTGTACTGTTACAAAGATAAAAAGAGACATAAGCCTCCAAGCGGCATTTGTCTCTTTTTTTATCAGGTCTTTTTGCGATTAAGAATGAAGGAAGAGGCTTATCTTAGGAATCTATAACATGGGGACCTGGCATTTGTTTCCTTTTTTTGTCACGGAAAACGGAGACATAAAATGGAATAATTTGTTTGGAATATCTAAATTTAGTTTATACTATTGAAAATAGTAAGTTATACTATACTATTGAAAGTAAGTTTAGAACATCTTCTCTTTATCCCCATTATCCTCATCCTTCAGAGCGACCAGGGCCGACAAACTTTTTTTTTCCGTTTTTGGCTCTCCTGAAACGTTACAAAAATGGCATATTTCGCACTTAAATTATTACAGCTGATTTGGTTCGGAAAGTATTTTGAACTATTGGTATTTTCCAAAATATGATTTCTCTTACTAACATAAGCATTTGGGTCTGGGATCTTTTAATTTCAAAATCTTTGTACGATTAAACGGCCCTTATAACACTTAAAAATACAAAATGCGGAGAATCCCAGAAATAAGAATTTTAGCCGAATTTATTTGCAAAATTGGTAATTTAACACCAAATTTCAAAACTTTGAGCAAATTACTGGACTATGTTATCTACCTCTTTTAACTAATACCTATATCAAAACAGGAAACGGAACAAAATAAGACATTGTAGTGCGTCTCAAATTACTGAAAATTGCATAATTACCAGTTGTAAGTTATCAATTTAGGTTTTACCTTCTTAAACAGCTTTTGACTCCCGCGTTTTTCTATGTCAAATTTTTATGTTCAGAATTTTTGAGTTAGAGAATAGACTTCGGTCCAATTAATGCTAAATTGGTCAATTCATCCATTGAACAATTGCCTGCTCATTGTATTTATTTATGTAACCCCCACCCACTTTATTCAGATATTAACTGAGTTAATCTACGATATTAAGTGGCTATATTATCTTTAGAAACTATAGTCTAGAACTCATTAAATTTGGCAAGAAGAGGCAGTCCTCTTCTCAGTTACCCCCCCCCCCCTCCCACCCAAAAAAACTGGGTTCTCCGAAGGCTCCACAAAAATTACTTATTTTATATAGATGAAAGGGGAAGGTCATCTTTGGGGTAGAAGGATATGGACGTCTTTTCAAACAAATCTAAAAGAATAAAATTTTTTCCTTCATCTAGTATTTTAGTTTTAGGGAAGGGAGGATAAGGCTATGGCATAGGCTATGTCTATGAATATTTGCCGTCTTTTGCTTCTTCCAAGTTATTAATGACAATGCCAGTATAGCTAATTTCCCTCTGAAGGAAGTTAAAGAAACGCTTTTTAATAATGCCCCTTTTTCAAGCCCCACAATATTTAGAAAATAGAAAAAACACAGGAAATACTTTTAAAAATATTATTACCTATTTTTCCATCATGACAAAGCCGAAAAAAAAAAAATACAATGCAGCTGAATCGGTTAGTTTACAGCCTAATAAAAGAAACAAAAGTGTCGAAGATTTTCAACTTAGCTGTTATGTTTAATAAAATAAGTAATATTCAGGTGCTTGTTTTCTCTACAAACTGCAAAAACTGACTAAACAAAATAAAAAAAGGCTATACAAGAACAGAAGGGGCTAATATAGCATAACTAGCCTATACATTCAGCTTTGTTCGAGTGAGTGCACATAATAGGGACAAACCGAGGCATAAACAAGCCCCATTAAAAGGTGTTAATTCCATTAAATGGCATAAATAAAACAAATAAACTTTATTTTTGTTGTCCTTTTCAAAATTTTCGCTGCGATGACGTAATCATTTGCCTACTGAATTCCTCTTCAGCCGTTAAATGGCTTCGATAGTTGGCTACTTTTTCTTTAAGTTTCAGCATATGTTCCATTGATTCAGCAAGGACATCTTCAAGTTGCTGGGAATATGCTAATAATAAACAAAATGGATAAAATGAATGAAGAAGGAAAGTGACAATTACATGCAATAAAATACACAAATGCACAAACTTTGACCTTTATCAGTGGAGGTGGGGGGCGTATTAAAAGAATTTCACTTATAGTAACAGGGAATGGTTTTATGTATAAAAATTATAATTATGACGAAGATTTCTAAGATTTTCTGAGGGTTTTCGGGTCAGTTTTGTGAGAATTTTCCTCTCAACTTGGTTGCTAAGCGCGCCTTTCCGAAGTTTAAAAACTTCAGACTTTACCAAGATAATAAACTGTTCTGAAGCTTAAAAACTCAGAACGGTCCGAAGTTTAAAAACTTCAGACTTTACCAAGATAATAAACTGTTCTTTCAACAAATAAATGAATATTTTGGAAAACTAAAAGTATTTCAAAAACGTGAAAACGAAAGGAAAAAAAAATCAGTTTTACCATCAACATCATAATCAACTTCATTAGTCATTGCTAAGAGCTGTGAGCAGGCTGTTTGCCATCGAGGAAAATTCTCTACAACTTGTTTGTGGGTGTCAAGAACGTCTTCTTCCATTTGCTGAAGAAGAGAGACAGCCTCGTGGAACTGGTACATATCAGCTGAGAGTTCACCCTCCTAAAATTCAGGAGAAAGGCTCATAAGTGTGAATTACGGATTCGTTGGACCTAGCAGTTATAATGATCTAGTGAATATAACGTTTCCAGATGAAAAAAAAACTCGAGAACTACTTAGGTCACTGCATATAAGGGTTTTTAGTATATAAAGCTGTTTAGTTTTCCCTTGTATACTTGTATAGTTTTCAATAAAATTCTCCTGTGTATGAAAATTACTTCAATTTGCAATTGAGTGTTTCGAATCATTTTCGCCCTTGCCTCCAGGGGCTCCATGCATCAGATCGCAAGTGGTGGCGATTTTTTTATCACTAATTAAAATTGCTTTCTTGACGATTTGGTTCAATGCTACCACAAGGATGCCCAGTGACACAAAGGGCATGGGGAGCCCTTTAATCTGATTTGTTAATTAAAAAGGATACAAGAACTTAGAGTTAACAAACGAACAAGCCCTATTTTTTTGTGCTATGCACAGCCTCTTTTTTTTCTGTGCTATACGATATGGCCAAAAATCACACTGAGGACATATAACTGTTTACTCTATGATAGCACTTAGACTATGATACCTTTTATGAAATTAAATACCATACACACCTAAAATATTTTATTCCATTATCAAGTGAGATACGA